>NC_081564.1:31543377-31603684 GCF_022355385.1 Mustela nigripes | reverse complement strand
AGAGATCACAAGCAGGCAGAGTGGCAGGCAGAGAGAGAGGAGGAAGCAGGCTCCCCGCTGAGCAGAGAGCCCGATGCGGGGCTCGATCCCAGGACCCTGGCACCAGGGCCCAAGCTGAGGGCAGAGGCTTTAACCCACTGAGCCACCCAGGCACCCTGGCATGTGAAATTTTAAAAGGGCTTTATGCAACAAAGCTGGTTCAGAAAGTTTGTTTAACTCTAAGAAGGGGAGCTGATGCAGACTATTATTACGAAAAAGGGAGTATTTTAACCGCAGAAGGATGTGTGAAAAATAAAGAACTGTCAGGTGAAGAAAGGTCTGGCAGGACTGAGCACATTCATATACTTCCCCCTTTCTGCAGTTGTCAAAATAACCTAAAAAAGAAAGTGCAAGTATCCACACTTTGAAAGGCCAGCGTCTTTGTAATGAAGACATAAAGCTTTGAAATGAATTTCCTTGACTCAGGGCTGGTCATTGTTCCATCCACTTGGAAATGTCAAGTCAAAATGCAGCCATAATTGGATTAAATGCAGCCGACTCTCACTACGTCTTCCTCTCAAATGTTATTAATAACTTGGTAGCATTTTGTATGTACCAACAAACAAACTTTCCCCACAATAATGTAACAATGCCTTTTTAGGTTAAAAAAAAAAGAAAAGAAAGCTTTGCAAATGGAACATAAGCTTTCAATAAAAAGGCAGAGAAACATTTCCCTGAAAACAATCCAGTTTTAAAATACAGGCAGATGGAGGAGTTTGTTAGTAAGGTCCCGTCGCCTTTCATTTGCAACCCCAAGAAACTTCCCCCTTCAGGCAGTGAGATCCGAGGGTGAGTTACCCTTGGTGGGTGGGAGGGGTACTATCATGAGAACTCAGAACAAAGCTTGCCCATTTGGTCAGTGCTGACTAAACAAAAATTCTGAAAAAAGATATGGTGAGGCAGAGGCTGTATCCCTCCCACCCCTAGTAGAACGCGGTGGGGGAGGGGCAGAGGAGGAGCCCTGGGAGGGAAGAGTTAAAGCTTAAGGCCAGCCACTCAGCCCACTCCTGCAGAAGGGCGGAGCTGGGGGTAGCGGGAGACGAGATCTTTTCCTGGAAAACTTTAGGAAGCCTGGGCCCCTTCCTGGCTGGATCTGGGAAGCATACACGACCTGATTTCCTTCCACACGACACCAGCTTGGGGGAGGGTGAGCCAGCAAAAGCGAAAATGTCCAAGCTGGAAAGACGAGGCTGGGAACCTCGCCTGGGGAGCATCCCATATCCGCAGTGTCCCCAGAGAGGGGTTCCCAAGACCCGAAAGGGCCCAGAGGCCGAGGGAAAAACTAGCACCATCTGTCAGTACCCCAGAGCAGGATGGCCAAGGCTGTCAAAAGCAGGAATGACCATAGTGGCCTGGATGGGGCTGTCCCATCTCAGCCTCCTGTTAGCGTAAGATAAAGCGAGGTTCAAGGGGGAAGGTCTTCTCCCAAGGCTGAGACCTCTTTGCATGGACCCCCACCTAGGGAAAAGGGAGACAGCCCAAAGCTGAATTCGTTGAATTTTGAACTTGGAAAGTCTGAAAATTCACGGACATATCTGAGTTGTCCTAGAAGTAAGTTTTCTGCCATCGGCAGGAGGGGAAGCTAGAAAGAATCCAGTCGCTGGGAAATAGAGTAGGATTGTGAAATACCATCTGCTTTGCTTGTATGATTAATTTCATAAAACCCCTCATGAAGAATTTCAGGTACATGGAACAGGAAATATTGGAAATTTATTTTACAGGACTGAGGTCTTGCAGGTTAGGTTAACATAATGAAGGTGGCATCTGAACTTATTGAAGTATAATTTCACTGTCTCCAGGATCTATGATGGTGGGATCCACAGACACAGAATCCAAGTAAGCAGTGAGTTGAGAAAATAGCAAGAAGAAACAGGAGCCCTAGAAAAGCTTTGCAAAATTCTGAAAGCCAGCACACCTGGTGAATTCTCAGGGATTATCGGGTACAGGGTCACATTCAGCAGGAGGGGTAATGACCACCACACGAACCCCTTCCTCAATGGGAATAATGACTTGGAGAGTTTTTCCATCTCCAGTTTTCCCACGGAAGTAAAAGAGGAAAAATAACCTTCTGAGAATGTTTCTTAATAGACAACTCCTCTGGAACAGAGCTTTGCAAGGACTCCTGGACTGTTCTTTGTTGTGGAGTCACGCACAATATGTTGGGCAATATTTAAATACAGAGCATTTGTGGGTCATCACCTGTCTGACTCAATTTCATGAGAAGTTGTGATGTTGGCTGACTCCGATTATGCATAAGTGACCTCCCCCACCCCTCCACCCCCACATGCACACAGCTTGGCAGGGAGCTGGGTGGTGGGCGGAGGAGTTGGCTCTGTTGTTCCATCCTGGAGAGCCAGGCTCCCTATGGCCCTCTACAAGACCTCCTGGCTCAGAAAAGCTCCTTACAACTCTAAGTGTGGTGATGCACAGGCAGCCTTCTTTGGGAAACTGCTATAACTGCCTCAAGCTCCCAGACTGAGTGACTTAGAAATGTATTTTCCCACAGTTTTGGAGGCAAGAAATAGAAGGTCAAGGTATCCATAGGTCTGGTTTCCCATGAGGTCTCTCCTCTCCGCTCATAGCTGACCTTCTCTTTTTGTGTCTATGCCCAAATTCCCTTTCCTTCCTTCCTTCTTTCCTTCCTTCCTCCCCCCCCCCTCTCTTTTTAAAGATTTATTTATTTATTTTAGAGAGCGAGCACAGTGGTAGTGGGGGGGGAGGGGGAAGGAGAGACTCTCAAGTAAACTCCCCACTAAGCACCAAGCCCGACCTGGGGCTCGATCTCAGGACTCTAAGATCATAATCTGAGCTGAAACCTAGTCAGATGCTCAACTGACTGAGCCACCCAGACATGCCCCCAAATCCCTTTCCTTATAAAGATACCAGTCATATTGGATTGGGGCTCACCCTAACAACCTCATTTTAACATAATTCTCTATTTAAAAGCCCTGTCTCCAAGTACGGTCACATTCTGAGGTACTAGAGGTTAGGCCATCAACATATGAATTTTGGGGGCAACAAGCTTCAGCCCGTAACACCAGCTTTCCATACCAGAGGCTAAGAACAGTCAAACATTATCCTGGGCCTAACTTCTAGGAATTCAGATGACATGAACCCAACAAAACTCATCAAATGTCACAAACAGTGAGTCTTGGCCCTGGAGAATCGGATATCAAAGTAATCTGGAGTAAACTAGAAGTATGTAGAAAGAAGAACTTTGTTGACATTTTATTTAGACTTTGCTTTGTTCCAGAAAGGACCTCAGGAGAAAGGAATACCAGATTATTAAGGGTATAAAAGGCACGGCAAAAAGGAGACAGTCTGTCCTATCTGGCCTTCTACTCTCTCACTGCCTCCCCCCCCACCCCCCCACCCCAACCCTTTGGCTTCTTCATAGTCACCTTGCATTCCATCTCCTGATGGAACTAGAGTGTCCAATGAGGCTGCATCCTCAGGGTCAGGGCAGAAGGGACAGTTAAATAGTAGTTTTGCAAGGCAGAACACTGTGCTCTAGGGGTTTAACAAAGTAAATGTGATTTCCCAGGGCCTCTGAAAGAGGTAATGAGCGGACTAGCATACAAGTCATGATGGTGAAAGAACTATGTTGTTTCCACGGAGAATGGTCAGTAAAGCATGAGAAACTTGGATAATCTATTAGACAAGCTGATTTCAGTATTCAATGATTAACAGATAATTACTAAATTCCTATTATGTGCCAAGCGATATGCTGATCACTGGTGAGCCAGTCTTTAATAACCAGGGCAAACACACAAGTGCCAAACACCTGGATGGGAACCTATATAATACCCCCCAAAAATCATCTTTTTTTTTTTTTAAAGATTTTATTTATTTATTTGAGAGAGAGAGAGCATGAGTGAGGAGAAGGTCAGAGAGAGAAGCAGACTCCCTGTGGAGCTGGGAGCCCCACGCAGGACTCGATCCCGGGACGTCAGGATCATGACCTGAGCCAAAGGCTGCCGTTCAACCAACTGAGCCACCTAGGTGTCCCCAAAGATCATCTTTTGAGAACAATTGAAACTGAAGCGAAGACGGTTATTTGTAATTTGCTCAAATCCACACAGCAAGAAAGAAACAAGGCCAATATTTTAACTTAGGAAAATCTGGTTGGCTCCAAACTTCATACTCCAAACCACATGATTCTACCTTAAGATATCTCAGAGTTAAGCAATGAAGTTATGAAGTCTTTTTCTCTAGATGTTTAGATAGAAGAGCTTTATCTGAAGATATAATTGAGCACCCAGTTTGGTACAGGACGGCTTGGGGGGCAGGGGGAGGGGAGATGTGTGCAGAAAGGTGAGCCAAGAAGGCACCAAATAGAAATTTTGTTAACTTCAAATTTTGCTTGGTGTTGGAAGGGACCTCTCATGAAAATCGGCCATGAAGATCCACAGCTGAATGCATTTAGTTTTAAAGTGAAGCATTCAGAAAATAGTCTTGTGTTTTTTCAGAAGTCTAAATCCATACCTTGGGGGGAAAAAAAAATGAGAACAAAAAAGATGGAGCAGATCATGCCTTTAGCTGCCCCCGAATGGCCTTTGTGGGAGCTAGGGCAATTCTCTGCCTAGTTTTCCAAGCTACTGGGCAAGGCTGGAGTGCAAACTAAAACCCTGACCAGCTCTAGCTTCCTAATTCCTTATTGTTTGCAATTTTCATCTCTTTACACCATAAACCTACCATTTCTCTACAAGATGTTTCAACATAATGTGCTCACAAAATCTAAAAACGTTTAATCCCATCGTTAGGTTGTGTAAAAGATGTACCAACAAGGCTCTTGTACAAACTCCCATTGTTCTCCCAGACTGCTAAGTGACACTCCAGAATAATTTAATATGGGTCAGCATATTTTATAAAAGGGTAGGCAGAGCAGCTTATGAAATTAAACTCTTGGAAACTCAAGACACCTTCTCAGGAAATGCCTTGTATTTATGTTTCGGTGGTGCCAGTGTTCAGCAGCATTGAAGAATCCAAGGTCGAATAGGTCACTCCTCCTTACGAATAAAGACTAGTCACAGTTTGGGCTCAACATCGGAGTTCTGAGTTCAGACAAGTTTTTAAAACCCACTGTCACCGTAGTGTGTGGTTTTTAGCTGGGGTGAAGGCTTTTCGCTTGCATCCAAACATTTGGGAACACAGGCGCTTTGTGAGGGCGGGCGCCCGCGGGTGACCGAGCAGGCAGACAACCCCAGCGTCCCATGGCTTTCGGCAGAGGAAGAGCAACCCGTTAGTTACTGAAGGAAGCTCCTTCAGCCTGGCCGCCCCTCGGGCCACGTGCGTGCCGACCGCCTGGACCCGACGGGAGGGTCGGAGGCGCCCGCAACTGGCGCAGACACATGGGGGCCCCTTGCATAACCGGTGCCCAGCTGGAGTCGTGGCCACGGGCGCTCACGGCCCCTACCCCGAGACCTTGCTCCAGTCCTGTTCCGATGCTCCTGTCCGAGGCCCACAGTCCCCAGCACCCAAAGCTGCACGGAGAGCTCGGAGAGGGCGGGGGCGTTCAGCGAGGAGCGGGCGGGGCGGGGCCAATCTCTGGGCGGGGCCTAACGGAGAGACGGGGTGGCGCGCGACGGGGAGGGGAGCGGCTCTGGGAGGAGGGTGGGGCTAGGGGCGGGCCAGAGGTAGAGGGACCCGAGGCGAGGAGGAGCAGGGCTCCCCGTGACGCCGGAGTCCTCGCTGGGAGGGGCGGGGCTCAGTGCTGGGGGCGGGGCTATGGGCCGGAAGGGGGCGGGGGACCGACGCCTTGGGGGCGATGGGTGGGAGGTGCGGCCGAGAGGAGGGCGGGGGGGCGGGGTAAAGAGCTGGGGGCGGGGTTAGGGGCGGGCCTCGGGGCAGGGCCGGGGCGGGACGCGGGACGCGCCGCGCGGCTCCCCCAGCCCCGGCTCTCTCCCCGCCCTTCCCGCGGGTACAGCTGTGGAGCGGGTGGAGGCCGAGGCGCGGAGTGGCGGGACTGGAAGGAAGCAGTGCTGAGCTTGGCTTCGGGGCGGCGGGAGCCGGTGGTGGCCCGGCGACGAGAGCTAGAGGTGGCGGGGCCCGGCGAGGCCACGATGAAGCCGAGCAGCGAGGACGAGGCGGCGCCCGCGGGGGGCCCCTGGGAGGAGTGCTTCGAGGCGGCTGTGCAGCTGGCGCTGCGGGCGGGACAGGTGAGCGGCACGGTCCTCCTCCCCCGCCCGGCAGGGTCCCAGCGAGCACAGTCCCAGCGGACCCGGCCGGGCGGCTCTCTGGCCGCTGGGTGCCCACTGAAAACTAAGCAAAGTCCGAGCAGAAGTCCTGTGGGACGGGAAGGAGACCCTCCCGGGCTCTGGGCAGCCGGGCCGGCGCAGCGTGCGGCCGCGGGCTTAACGCCCCGGGGGGAGCGGCCCGCGGGTGCAGAGGGAGTCCGGCGAGGCCTGACCGCGTGCGGTGGGCGTCTGGTATCCGCGGGCCGAAGGTGCTGGGCCGTAATATGGTGAAAGAAGTCTTTGTGTTGGTTTACTGCACGGACCGTCCCTTTACCTTCTCCATCCCAGGAGCCCGGAGAGGTGAGCACCTCTTTCTTCGGTGGCAACCCCCCATGAAGCATGCCCGACACGGCCGCTGTCCTTTAGCAGTTAAATGAATGTCTAACTGTAGGTGACCTGACCTTTGCGTCGGAGAGAGTAGGTTAAAATATATAGACTAGTTAAGTCCTGGGATTTAAGATGCCCTCCTAGGCTTGAATGCCCAAGCTGTTTGTTTTTAAGGACCTTTGAATAGATCCTGTTGCCAGGACGTGAGTGTGGTTACCCCCAGGTTTAAACCCCTGCCGCAGGAGATCTGGCGAGCTTGCTGTTTGTCTTTCCTCAAGCATCCCGAATCTGTACTTACTCAGGCCCATAGCTGCAAAGTGGTTCCAACTCAATGTTTGGAGGAACTTGTTAACGCTGTCCAGAAGGAGGGTGAAAATCAAGCAGCATAGCCAAAGAGAACCTGTGACTTGAGTTTGAAAAGGGAGTGCAGCTCCTCTTTTCTCACTTTCATTTTTGCACTTTGTTCTCCACCTTTTCCTCAGTACCCCAAGCAGTGCCAGACACATTGTAGGATCCAGGTCCTTGTGCAGTGAATGTGCGATGGTGGTTGTCCCAGGACTGGTCAGGGCCAGGCTAGAGTCGGCAGATGGTTACTCCTGCCTTGTTAAGGTTCGTGATTGTGTTCTGGTGATCTGAAGAAGTAGTAGTGTGAGCAGATTGGCTTTTTATATCCAAACAGCATTTTCTTTCTCAGGTCTAGCACTATGAAAATGCTCTGCTGGTTTTTCCTTGGTGTGAAAGTCAGGCTGTTACCAAGCCTGAATTTGTCACGTGCTTGGTGGACAGTGCTTTACCTTGGTGTGAATCCTCTAATCCCCTTTAAAACTTAGGTCAACACATGAGTAGACACATCTTGTGGGAGGGACCTCCTTCTGTGGTTTGAAGGATGCCAGATTCAGCCTGTAAGGAAGGCAAGATTTAAAAGGTGGGTTGTGAAATTTCATCCTGTGGCTCTGTCTCCTTTCCTTCCTATAGGAAAAGGAGCCCCCCAGACCTTAAGTCCTAGAATGCGGAAGTTTGTAGCTGCAGGACAAACATTCTTCCTGGAAAGCAGATCGACTATGGGCAGAGAGCACTTGCTTTCCCCCTCCTTCCCTCTCAGGCCCCTGACTTCCTTTCCAGAGTGAGCATCATCAGGATATTTAGTAACTTTTAGGTTCTACCATAAAACTCTTCTTCCTTGAGGCTTTTAGGAGAAGCCAGCTTAGGATTCTGACCCTACACGGTAAACCCTGGTGAGTTGTTATGGGCTTCTGCAGTTTTTCAAATTTAAATCCTTGAAGAAACAGAAGTGTCTTTAAAACATTTATTTTCTTGAACAGATGCTTATATAGAAGTGGCAATATGACAGGCACAATTCTGAGGGTCTTATTAAGAGATATCTTAAGTTTTCACAGCTAGCCAACAACAAAAGAACTTTTTTTTGAGAGTGGGGGAGGGGTAAAATAAAGATTCTGCCATTAGGAGTCCGGTCAGGGAGCCTGGAGTCCTGGGCTCCCTCTTGGGCATTATGTGATGCTTCCTGCCTGCCGGGCACTGGAGGGGAGAGTGGCTGGAATGGTCTATGGCTGGAACAAACAGAAGCCACACAAGGTCATTGCAACCTGTGTAAAGTGGGACAGATTGTCTTAATAATGTTCTCACAGGAATGGGGTACTGATTGGAGACCTTAAATCTGGTCTTTAGCCCAGAGGATAGACCAAAGAGGCATGCAAAGGTAGTTAGTGGTGATCCTTTTCTGAATCTTCCTTAACTAAAGGAGTATTTGGCCCAGTTACAGTGGCCTTGTGGCCCAGCATGCCCACCCCCTCACCAGTACCCAAAGTTTGGCCATTTTATTAAGTTTGTTCCTCTCAGCTGCTCCTGAGACAGTTCTGTGTGCTGAATTCCTGAGTTCTGAGGGTTCTATATGCTGAAAGTAGTGTTGGGGGCATGGAGGGTGGGGAGAAACCTCCCAAGAGATAAATGTCGGGGCCCTTCATCTTTCAGACATAGATTTGGGTCAGGGCAACCGTGCACACTTTTCTGCCACTGCCCCTTTACCCCATCCTAAGGTCTTCACAAAAGCCACCTGCCCCAAAGTGCTGCTCTTTCCACAGTGGCCTCCCTGGCTCCTTCTCCCTTCTTCCTTGTCTCTCCACCACCCATTCCTGCAGCCATGCTGGGGCCACTGGAGCAGGTCGTGTGTCTCCCCACCCCCACCCCCGGCTGTGGGGCTTTGGGGAAGACAGTGACTTTAGTTCCACTGGTATCACCACCACAAGTACAAATAGTAATATTCATTGAAATGGGTGTTTATCATCTTTGATGTGTGAACGGAACTATCTTTTTTAGATTAAAAAAAATATCTTTTTTTTTTTTAGATAAAAAGCAGAAGTAATGCTTTTTCTCATTGTCCCATAGGAGTAGATCCCGGTTTTGTTGGGCCTGAAGCTTAGATAGTTTAGGAGCCCTCTTGGGGAGGGGGGGGATACACACACACACACACACACACACACACACACACACAAAATTACAAATTCAAAATTAAGTATAAACGTTATTTGGAATAAGAAAGATCATGACAGTATAAATCTTAAGATGCTAACCAATAAAACAAGATGCATAAAAATAATTCTTTAGCTGCTTCTCAATCTTCTCTAATGCTTTTTTCCCATTTTTGGCTTCATGCTCTTTGTGGCTTCGAATGACAAGGATTTTGTGGTATTTTTCCATAGAGCCAATAGAATGATAAGTTCAAGTTGTCCTGTAGCACGACTAATTGAAATTGAGTATTGATAGTTTAGGAAAGTTTGTTTAGGCTTCACATTGATTATTGGGTAGGGTTATATAGATTCTTAGGATTGCCGTCAAAGTTGAGAATCTTGTCAGTTTTCTCTTCTATGTTAATTGGAAGAGATGGAAGACTTTTCTGGCTTCTAGCTCCATGTGGTTGCTTATTTCTTTCATGATCCCCTGTGCCAGTTGCCACAGCTCATGCACACTCGTTCCTCTGGCCCTGCCCTTCATGTCCCCAGGCCAAGTCAGTCCGCATGGTGGACAGTAGAAGCATTTCTGGAAGCCATTCCCCCACAGGATGGCTAATAATAACTTACAGACAGGTGTAACGGCAAGCCCAGCATATATCTCCCATCAAGCTCAAGGTAAATTTCATTTCCACTCGCCTATAGCCAAGTGCCAGGACCCACTCCAGTGCCACCCGACTCAAAATATAATGGAGGTCATGGTGGAAAGAGACAGTGCTTACATCTGCAGTTCGATGAGCTGACTTCTACACACTTGAAAAAGGCGTTCACTGTGCTAAGGAGCTCGCAGAGCCTCAGGGAGGGCCGCTGCAGCCTTGGAGCCCCAGCTTCATTGGCTTCACAGTAAATTCATCTCTGTTGACTGGTGGGAACAAAATCTCAGGACAGGACAAGAAAGTGGAAGCCCAGGATCCGTCCTCACGCAGCGCTCTAGACCTCTAGGCTCTCCAGTTGGCCTTACGTACCCTGCGGGTACTGCTTCCCAAAGCCCGATCTTGAGAAGGCAGGGTGCCGTCCCCGCAGCCCCTGTGTGGACCAGCCCTTTGGCTGGCCAGACCGAACTACTTGGTGCTTTCAAAACACACACTGTATTTTCCTGCCTTTCTTCTTAAGCTCCTTGAAAACTGTACCCTCCCTCCAGGGTTCAGTTCCCCAGCCCTTTCCTTCACGGCCCTTCCCGTGTGACCTTCCTCATCATGCCTGTGCTTGGTCTGGTTGGTGTGCTTTCCCTGCGGTGTGCTCTGAATGTTGATGCTCCCTATCCACCTCTGACTCCCCAGGGCAGAGAGTGCCCATTGGTGGGCTCTGACCAGTGTCACCCCCTTGTCTGGCTGGCTTTGCCAACCCATTGTCCTTTCTGATTTGGGATTTTACTTTTTATCAGTTAGTCACACAGAGAACTCGGTCAGTGGACTCCTCCTGAGAGGACTGTGTGGAGAACAGCAGTGCCCAGTCCCTCACCATCCTCGTGCTGCTCCCCAGACATGGCTGTTTTTCATTTCCTGATAGTTACACCTGTCTCCTAAATCACAGGCTAACGCTGCTCGTTCTTGAGTCATCTGTTTTGGACACTGTGTTTATTATGTTGTGTGGCTGCATTACCTGATCGGGTCCATCGTTGTCCAGGCTCACATTCTGATGACCACACGACTGTAATGGCCAGTTGAGCCGGATGTACAGTTGTATTATGTATTTTCTTTCTGAGGCAACTCGTATTTCCCTTAAAACAACAACAACAACAACAACAAGTTTTGTTTGGTTTCGTTCCGTTTTGTTTTCATTTGCTTAGCCTTCCGTGTACCTGCCAGCAGTCACCTTCCAGACTTCCCAACAGAATTTTTAGTAATCTCCTCAGTGTGGTCAAACCCATCAGGCTCATTGCTGTGGAGAAGGGATGTTCAAACATTCACATACATCAGAAGCACCTAGAAGGCTTGTTAAGGTAGACTGAGTCCCATCCCCAGAGTTTCTGACCCACTGGGTGAGGAGCCGGACCGAGAATTAGCATTTCTCCCAAGATGTTTCTGGTCTGGAGACAGCACGTTGAGAACCACTGCTGTATTTTGTTATGTGAATAAGTGACTGTTTACTCAGCTCTTGAGGAAACTTAGGATAATGTCCAGCTTGGAGTTATTTACGGATAGTGTTGTTGTGAACATTCCCGCATGTGTCTTGTGGTTATGTCTGTATCCATTTCTGCTGGCAGTATTTTAACAAAAGGAGTGAAATTATTGCTGCGTCACCAGGTGTGAAATCCCATCAGGTGGTTTTCTAGTGGATGTACCAATTTCCACGCCTCCCGGCACGGGTTAGGACCCCTCTTGCTCCACATCTTGGGTTAACAAACACTTGGGTTGTCTGTCTTTTCCACTGTAGCCATTCTGATGAGTTTGAGGTGGTATTTCATTGTTTTAATTTGCACGTCCGAAATGACTAATGAGCCTAAGTGCCTTTTCATGTGTTGCTTGGCTTGGCTAGCTCCTGTTTCTACAATGGTGGCACTAAAATGCTGCCTCAAAATGTATTCCCCCACTGAACAAACACTCACTGAGTGACTCTGGAAAGGGCTGTACCTTTACTCTGAGTGTGATAAGGAAGTTCTGGGCAGTCCCCATCCGGGGCCCTACAGGGCAGCAGGGAGCCCGCCCTGGCGGCTGTGTGGGGCCCTGCTGTGTGGGGCCCTACAACTCCTTGGGGGACCAGGATGGGTGTCTGATAGGAGCTGTTCACATGGTGCATGTGAGAGATGAGGGTGCATTGACTGGGATGCAGCGAAGAAGGCGGTAGAGCGGCTGCATTTCCGAGGCTGAGCTGCCGGGCTGGCTGTTGGAGTGGAGGCCGGGGGGAGGGAGGGAGGGGCAGGGATGCCTGCAAAACTGGTTGAATGGATCTGCCATCTCCCAACGTGGGGAAACGGCAGGAGAAACAGGTTTGGAGGTAGAAGTCAAGTGTGTTTCGAGCACGTCAGGCTTGAATTGCTGGTGGATTTCTAAATGGAGGTGTTGCCTTTGCATCCAGAGTTCAGAGGAGAGGTTGAGGGTGGAGACACCCATTTGGGAGACCTTGGCCTGGGATGGGCTTTCAGGCCAGGTCTTTGGATGGGGAGAGAGCAGGTTCATCCACCCACGGACTCCACCTTGGGATGATCCCAAGTCAAGCTCCGAGATTTTCTCTGGGAGATTCCCGGATGTCAGTGTGGAGGTCATGGGTCACCCATTTCTTTCAAAAGAGACTCCCTGCTCCTCTCCCGTTGGGGCTCAATGTGTCCGCCACTGAAGGAAGGGGAGTAGTGGGTGGAGAGTTCTCCACTGCCCACCTCCTGTTCCTCATCTCCCCTGACCCCAGGAGGCATTTTGTGCCCCAGGTCCTGGCCTCCGTTTTCTGCCCGGCTCCACAGGTGGGAGTCAGTTTGCACTTACAGTTGTAAAACTTTCTCCAACATTTGAAATCTCAGCCAAGACAGAGCTCGAGAGAGACAACTGGCAGGCGCAGAGTAGCAGCTGCCCCTTTGGGGGCACATGTGGCCCAAGTGTCCAGGGCCCATCCCTCTCTGACCCTGTGTTCGAGGCCAACTGGCTGTTTTCCTTGTATGCTGCGGTAGGGGAAGAGGCTTGTTTCTTCTGCCCACTCTGCTAACTTGGGAGCTGGGGTGGAGGATGAGAAGGAGCCCTTTGTTTCAGAGGGATTTGCATCTGCGCTGGAGGGAAGAGCCCCGTGAAATCCCCCATCTTACTAAAGGGGTGGAAGCAAAGGCTGGCGTCACTCCCACATGGAGGTAAATCAGCCTCATGGCCCGAGATGCTTACTCGCTAACCCAAATGGGCACTCGTTAGTGGAGAAGACAGTAGGCTGAAATCTCACCACTTAGACGTGGAAGGGATGCTGGTGAGTTCTAGCGCTGCCCACCCTCCAGCCCCAGCCCTAGGCCTGGGGGGCTGGCTGGGGGAGCTCAGCCCAGAGACCCTGAAGTGTGGAGAGAAGGGGATTTTTTTCTCCCCCAAGGAACTTTTAAAGAAAACTTTTAATAGTAAAATGATTATACATTCACAGGTAATTGCAGAAATAGCACAGAGAGGTCTAGTTTCAGATTTTATCCAGTTTCTCCTGATGGTTATATTTCCACGTCATAGAATATTACATAGAAATAAAAAAGGATAAACTATTGATACACCCAACAACTTGCATGGATCTCCGAGGGAAAAAAAACCAAGTTTCAAAAGGCCGAGTAACACACTATTCCATTCATGTAACAGTCCCCAAACACGAAAATTATAAAGATGGAAAAGTTAGTGGTTGTCAGTGATTGGGGATCACATGAGGAAGGGGCAGGGTGAGGAGTGTGACTATAAGGCGCAGCAGGAGGGAGATCTTGGTGTTGATGGAGTGGTTCTGTGTCTTGATTGGGCAGTGGTCCCATGAATTAACACATGTGGTAAAAGGCTGTCTGGCTGCAACACCCATTTTACCAATGTCAGTTTTTAAAATTTGATAATAGACCCTAGTTACCTGAAATAGACCCATCAGGGGAAGGGGACTCCTACATGCAGGCTTCTCCCCGTCTCTTGGCCTCATGAGGCTGGAACCAAAGGCTGGCAGGCTCACGTTTATCTCCCGTGGGCAATGAGGGGAGAATTCAGCAGTGGGGTGTGTCCCATCCATGTATTAAGCCAGTTTCACGGTCTCTGTGCCCTCTGTCCCAGCTCCCAAACCCAGGGGGCCAGAGGAGTGCTGGGCTGCCTGCATGGTACACTGGGCATGAAGCGGGCCTTGCAGCCCCCCATCCCCCACCCCCAGGCCTCCTGGGACAGAGGCCTCAGCTGATGATCACGGTAGCCCGCAGGATGGCTGTGATGGCCATTCTCCCAGGCCCTGGAAGATGGAACAGCTTCCTGAAAGGAGTCATACCTGCCCTGTGACTGTGAAAGGAAAAGCGGGACTCACTAGAGAAGATAGGTGACAGGCTTGGGGAGGGTAGGGGGTGGTGAAGGGGTAAGGGCAGAGAGAGAAGATGGATACCCTGAGGGGAGAAAGCCAAGGGTGGCACTTGGGAATGGCAAGGAGGTCACCTTGGGTAAAGCTTGAGATGGAAGAGGAGAGTCAAACCAGTGGGTGGGTGAGGTTTAGGTGGGGCACGAGCAGGCCCTTAGTGGATGATGGGTTGCAGGGGGCTGTCCTGCTCAGACTGACCAAGGTGAGTCCCCATGGTAGTGCGGTGGGCAGCCTTGGCCATGAATTGTAAGGTGACGGAGACCTTGTGGAGAGCCTGTGGGTTTCTGGCTCAGGACGCAGGGTGGATTCCATTGCTTGAGAGCTCCACACAGGACAGCGACGAGGGATCCCTGGGGGACCAGCCCCAGTCAGCCGTGGAAGACTGGGAGCACCTGCTGTGTGATCCTTTTCCTGCATTTACAGCTGTGACCATGGGCAACTTTTCCTCATTTCTTGGTGCCTCAGTTTCCTCACTGGAACGTGAGAAGAGAATTATTACTGTGTGGGAGTTACTGTGAGGGTTCACTGGTTGATATGCGTGAACTACTTGGAATTGTGCCAGGACAGAGTGAGCCCCCAGGCGGTGTGAGTGCTGGCAGGGGGATGACCTGGCCATGGGGATGCAGTAGCTGGGGTTCTGGGGGTTGCCCTGCTGGTAGGGCCCAGCCTAAAACCTTGGACCCTTGTAAGGAGTGGCCTGAGGTGGAGAGGGTCTGGTGACACAGAAAAGGTTGCTGCAGTATGAGTGAAGGTGTCCCCAAGATGTGGCACATGAGGTGGCCAGGCGCCACCCAGTGTGGAAGCACTGGGGTGCAAGGGAGACAGGAGGCAGGGGGTGACTGGAGTTTAGAAAGTAGCGATGGCAAGTTGGAAGAAAGTTAGCGGTGAGGCTGAAGAGGGAGGCAGTTACACTGGAGAGCTGTGAGACTTGCTGGCCTAGGAGCCCAAGGGAATCTGGTGTCCCTGGCCCACCTCTGCTTTAACCAGCTCCTCCTCTTTCCCGTGATTAAAGTTCATTAGTGAGGTATTAGCCGATGTTACCTGCTGACCTCTGTGCTACACGAGAGCCACATGGAATTCACTTTCTAGGTTTTACAGAGTGTCCTGCGTCTTAGGGTTTTCCAGAGAAGCAGAACCAACTGGAGGCCAGCAAGTTCTGGTGGGCCGGCAGCCTGGACACCCAGGGAGAGCCAGGGACCTGCTCAGAAGCCGCAGGCAGGAAGAGCCGATATTACAGATGAAGTCAACCATAGTCTCTGGAGAGTTCTCATTCAGAAGGGTCAGGATTTTCCCTCTGTTCAGGCCTTCCACTAGTGGGACAAGGCCCACCTCTATCAGGACGGACAGTCTGCTTTCCTGGTTAAAGTGTTACTCTCATCCAAGAACAACACTTGCACAAGAACCCAGACTACCGTGGACCGGTCAAGTCAACAGTAAGCTGAACCATCAGATCACACTCACTTGTGCTCGAACCTGTCTAAACCTGAGATGTGCAGTCGGGGCTATCAGGACAACACCCCCAGTAGCCACGTTTTCCCGATCCAACAGAGGAAAGACCTGCAGTCTCTCAGAAGCCGTACTTCCGGCAGAGTTCTCGAGGCGAGCTGTTCCCTGGGCTTGGGGGCACACACGGGTGGGTCTCTCTGGGATCTGGGAGACTGACGGATGGTGCAGCAGACTTGGGACAGGAGCACAGAATCAAGATGGCGTACAGACAAGGAGGCATCGGGACAGGACCCCGCATGATGCCGCTGACACCGAAGCGGATGGCGTCTCTCTTCTTTTCCATTTGGAAGTCAGGCTTCAGGACTGAAAGCCCATGCCTTCTGTGTTACACATTAACAGAATGTTATCTGGAGGGAGAGACCCAGGCCAGGAGGTCCGTGGAGTGTGTGCTTCATTGGCAAGCAGCTGAAAAACATTAATTAAAAAAAACAGTGTGCACTGACTTACTGCTGGCAGAATGAGAATATTTACATTCTAGGAGCGAAAATCACTGTGGTAAAGGGCTGTGGCAGGGACCTGTCCTGGCAGCCCCAGGGAATGGGTCTGTGGGGAGAGGCTGGGCTGTTTCTCTCAACGGCTGTTTCTTGCAGGGTAGGAACATTTATGAGTTAAAATTTTCCTAACCTATTATTTTGTCATCCTGTCTGAGATCTGTACATTGTGTACAGGTTTTGGTTTTTTGTCGTAAGTCATAAAGTCCCTCAGATATTTGTCCTCAAAAACAACAGGGTGGCGCAAGTCTTTGCATATATGGACATCATTTTGTGTCCCAAGACCTTTACATAGGATTCCTCCTGAAATTCTTACAAGCACCCAGTGTCTGAGGTGTGACTGTTACTACAGGTGAGGGAACTAGGGCTCCAAGAAGCTCAGTGATCCCCCATCCCCAACCCCCGGTCTCCCAGCTGGAATTCAGGTCTGTGTGATTCCACATTGTGGGGGTATCGTCGGGGCTCCCCAGTGATGCTATGAAATGGGTCCAAGTAAGAATTGCATTTCCTCCCTGAAGTACTAGAAGAGCTAGCGTTTCCAAGTCATGGGCAACTGGGGGGAGGCTAGTTTATAGAGCTTCCCCACACTGGGAAATCCCACCGGCCCCCATTTGTAAAGTCCCAGCACAATGCCTATTGCCTTGCTGGAGAGGGGGATGGGGGTTGTTGTGGGAAGTGGGGTGGGGCCTGGTGGGGCCTGCCTGGTGAGGGAGGGCTGGGTCCTAGAGCTGCTACTATGGAAGGCAGAGCTCCTTGTCCTCCAGAAGCATCTAGAAGGCGGTGCCTTCCAGTGATGTGTGTCTGCCCTAACTAAGATGTGCCTGGTACTGTGGGAACCACTGAGTCAGGAGGAAGAGCCTCACCCAGGGTGAGTGGGCGGAGGGATCCATAGGCAGCTTCCTGGAGGAGCCAGATGGGAGCAGGGTCCTCCAGGACAAACGGGGTCGGCCATTGCAGGAGGAAGGAACATCGTGTCCCAAGACAAAGCTGTGGAAGGGAGAACAGCAGAGAGTGACTGAGTGTGACAGGGGGCATGAGTGCTGCACAGGCTGGCCACAGAGGTCCTCACCCACAGGATGGGGGCCTGCCATCCTCTTGGGAGGCCCGACAAAGCCGCAGGGGGCGCCAGGAGCAAGATTGGCTCTCTGGAGAGGCTGCTGTGCTCGGAGCGGACAGCGCTTCAAAGAAGCAAGGCCAAAGGCAGTTGGGAGACTGAGCGACACAAGCAGGTGATGGCAGGCCATGGGAGAATGTTAGCAGCGTTGGGTTTTGGAAATCATTCAGAAATGGGATCTGCATATCTGGGCGTGTCAGAGGATGAGAGGGAGCAGTTAAGGTATCCCAGTGGATGGGACCCAGGGCCTGAAGCAGCAACAGCGGGTGAGAGGGAGGCTGGCCGTAGCACCGCACTGCAAGTTGCCGAGGAGCAAGGATGGCGGTTGGGCCTGCCCTGCCGATGGGACGCGGGGTGTGCCAGCTCCACGGCTTTCCTTGTGACACATGCCACATTGAAATGATCGTAGCACAGGAGTAATAAACATTAATAGACACAGACAAGAAATATTTTGAGAAAGCACATGATTCGCCCCTCTCCTCCTGCATCCATAACTCTCCCCTCTGTGTGGTTTGTAGTGAGGGTCTGGGTCCTCTGGAAAGCGTGCCCAGGTGCCGTCAGACCTTCCCCTTACTCCCCACACGGGTCCCGAGCCTGCCGTTCCCCAACACACCAGAGTTGGGTGCATTTTGGATCTGGAAGACCAAATGCATAAATAGCAGGGCTTCACAAGAACCTTTGCTGAAAAGGCTTTCCACTTGAGTTACCTAGGAGCTCAGTGTGTGGCAGCTGGGAAATCTTCATTCCGATGTCCCTCAAGACTTGACCGTGGAGCAGGCCCTGCATAGGGCACAAAGTCTACCCATGGGAGGTGGATACAGAGACAGGACTGACGGGGCTCCTTTCCTGGCATGGACCAACGTGGAATCGCAAGGGGCCAGCAGTGCGGCTTGCACGAGTGCCCTAGCAGCACACTTGGAGGGCCGATTTCCCTCTGCCTGCAGAGGCTGGAGACTCGTCAGAGAGGAGGTGATATGTGAGCAGAGTCCCAAAGAGAACCCATGGGCCAGAAGAAGGCTGGCGGTTCTGTGGGGGGAGGCTTGAGGGTGAATGATTACTTTGGCTGGAGCACAGCAGTCATGGAGCGAGGCGGGGGGCGGGGGATACAAGCATGCAGAGGTCAGATGAGGCCTGCTTGTTAGGTTGCTGGTTCGGCTTCCTTCACAGACCAGTGACAGAAGCAAGGCAGGTTTCTTTCTCTTTCCCACGGCAGCCTAGTTAAGTCTGGGGAATGGGGGCTCTGCTTCTTGAAGTCGCTCAGGGACCCAGGCTCCTTGTCGCTTGTTGCTTTAAGGAGGTGCTTTCTTCCCACGTGACCAAAGCTGACCTCTCGCCACAGCCACATCGCCAACTGGTGGCAAAGGGGAAAAGAACAGGGAGGGAGTAGTGTGCAAACGGTGGCCTTTTAAGGGTGTGACTCAGAAGTTGCACACATCCCTTACGTTCACCTCCTCTTGGACAGAGCACAGGGCCATGCCTCCCTGCGCAAGAGGCAGAGAGATGTGAGCTGTTGAGCCTTGCTAAACCTGGGGCTCCTGTTCAAGAAAAAAGAAGAGAATACTGGCTATTGGGGATCAGATAGTCTCTGCGAGAGACCAACTCCCAAGAAGCTGTGGTTATGCCACCTTCAGGGGTTTTGTGTTCTCAGTGCCAGGGAGCCATGAAGTGCTTTATGCTGGGGAGATGTGTGATTAAGATCAGGGCATTAGGAAGCCCTGCTGACTGTCGTGTGGTAAGTGGACAGGAGTGTCATAAAGCAGATTCGGGCTGGCTCCAGGGGGTGGGGCTGGTGGATGGAGGTTAGAGGAGGGGACTCCGAGCACATCTTAACTTTCTCACCAGGTCGCCAAAACCCACAGTGAAACTAAACAAAGAGACCAAGGTGGTCAGTGTTGATACAAACAGTAATGGTCCAGTTGGAAAAAATGTGCAGAATCTATTCAAGCAGTCTGATGTGTATTTCCTTCACAAGTCAAAGAATTCTGAGCACCTACTCTAATGCCGGGTATGGTTCTAGAGGCAAGGGATGTGGCAAAGAACCAAATAGAGCATCTCCTGCTCTCCTGGGGAGACATACCATCAACTAAAGGGACAAACAGGATAATTTCAGATGGCACGAAGTTCTGGTTAGACCAGAAAATACAAAGTCCTTGGGACAGAAAGAAATTTGGTGTGGATCAGCTAGAAAACCAGAGTGGCAGAGGCATGGCGAGCATGGGGGTGGCCTGTGGGAGGTGAGATGTGTAAGCTGGGGCTTTTTCCTAAAAGCCATGGCAGCCATTGGGCAGTTCTAAGCACTAACATGATAGGAGCTGACGTATGCTTTAAAAATTGCCCTAGCTTCACCCCAGAGACTGCAAGGTTCAGAGTTGGCATCCCAACGTTGAACTGTGTGGATGCTCGTGACGTGTGCAGAGAGGGGCAAGGGTAACAGGAAGCCTTTGTCCCCTCAGGGTCGCAGTCCCAGGACTTGTGTGTGGTACCAGGTCAGAACATCCCAGAGGACCCTGTGTCATTCTGGGGTTTGAGAACCTGCTCTCAGGCCAACCACTCTGGTGTGGCCCCCACAGAACTTGTCAGAAATGCAAATGTCAGGCCCCAAACCCCATACCCACTTGACCAGTTTTCACTTCAGCAAGACCTCAGGTGACTCATGCACAGCAAAGTTTGAGAAACTCTGGTGCCATGTGCTCTGGTCTTCCTCTCTCCTTCCCTCTAACTATATGTATACACACCCCACACACAACCATACACACTCCCTTCACTCCTCCCCACACACACAGGGAGCACACACTTATCCCATTCACGCACATAAACCACACAGGTACCTCACACACAGATACACAAACCACGTACATCACATGCACCCACATAAACCACATGGCTACACACATCACATATGCATAAACCACACAGACATCACATTTGTGCACATATAAACATAGGCACACACACCACACTCAATTGCCATACAAAATACTAGCTCACTGCCAAATAACCTAGATAGGAGGTCTGGACTAGCCCCAAATTTAGGGATCCCTAGAGAACAAGGCAGTGCCATAGGAGTTAGATTTGAGGAGTTTCAAATTTATAAACACGGAACCTGTGGAGATTCGTTTGGTAGGAACTTAAGTGTGTGCAAATTGACATTTTAAGGAGATTAGCCTGACAGTGCTAGGCAGGGTGTTGTAAAAAGAGGGGCCAGGAAGACCCCACGTGGCAGACAGTCTGGGGACTGGTGCAGAAATGTTAATGGATTATGCACGAGTGCTGTATGCTTTGTCTTTTGCAGTATTTACAAAACTATACTTGAGATTTTCTGATTTTCTGGAATATGTATCTGTTGGCGACCAAAATGAAAAACGGAAGGAAACCTGTCCAGGCTCAGCCCTGTTCGGGGGGGGGGGCAGTAATGTGAGGAGCATAAAAAGTGGGGATGTGGAGTCTGGGTAGCTGAGTGACTGATGGTGCTTTGGAAAGAAATGCAGCATCTTGAGGTGGTAGCCAGTGTTGGAGGAAAGGTCTGAATTCGAGTTTAGGTGTCCTGACTTTGCCGTCATGCTGCGGGAAACACTGAGCTTTTACAACAGACAGAAATATTTAAAAAAAAAAAAAAAAGCCCGGGGTGCCTGGAGTGCCTTTTATTTCACAGAGTGGACCTGGTCCTCCTCAAGGTGTCCTGTGACTGATGAACCACTCCACGTGGCTTCCTGCGTGGGCCTTCCAGGGGTTCCTGGAGCTGGATCTGGTGCCTTCCAGGCCTCACCTCTATATTTGGCCGCAGCAGGCTTGGATCAGGTAGTCTGCCTGTGAGCCCAGACCTGGGGGTCAGCGAGGTCCTGGCACCGAAGCCAGCCGCTGGGTGCATCTGCTGTGGCGGGTGGTGTTGCCCTGACGAGAGCGGCAGGGAGGAAGAGTGTGCCTTCCTGTTGGTGAAGGACCTCTTAACCTCTCCCAGGTCTCCCTGTTTGAATGTTTGTAATCTGGATTCACAAGAGCGTGATCTACTCTATGTGATGTGTAAAGTGAATTAGGGAAAATACGTTTTTACAATGAATCAGAATCTTGGGGGCGAAGGCATGTGAGTTACATCCTCCTACACTGAATGAAAATTCATGGTCTTTTTTCTTTTCCTTCAGAGAATCGCTCCACAGGTAGTACAGGCTAGCTTCAACAAGTGAGCCCACCTGTCTGGTGGAAAGATAGTGGGTAGTTAGGCTCACTAGGCGCCCCAACAGAAGCTCCTGGGTATGGTGTTGAGCTCCCGCAGCCTGCCTGTGATGGAAGCAGCCAGCGGCCCTCAGCCCCATGCCCACCACCTGCTTCGTTCAGTTGGTACACAGGAGGCGAGGGCGCATTCGTCTGGAGGGTGGGGAAGCGGAGACCATCCACTTCACTACCTGCTTTACTTTCCTGTACTTTTATTTCAGATCATCAAAAAAGCCCTTTCTGAGGAAAAACGCGTCTCCACAAAAACATCAGCTGCTGACCTTGTGACAGAAACAGATCACCTCGTGGAAGATTTAATTATTTCTGAGCTGCAGAAAAAGTTTCCTTCACACAGGTGGGTGTGTTCCTGTGTGTTTCTCTGGAAGAGACCCCGGTGCCACACTGCTGGTCACTGGGGGCGGACGGGAAGCCTCACAGTCTGCCTCCCTTATTTAGATCGCATGGTAGACATGTTCTTATTCCTCTTACTGTCATCTTGACAACGCTCACTTCTCTCTGTTACCTTACAAATACTGAAAAGGCTCCACTTCTCTAACATGCTCTCTACTCCCCTCTGCCAAACCACTTGACATGTTTCTGGAGGGACTTGGAGCAAGTCATGTTTGGTGCTTGTGTCTGCGTGGTGGCCCCATGCAGACTTTCCAAGAGGGATGTAGACCTGGGCCCACGCTTATTGGTGCCCTCCTGCTGGTTCTCAGGGACTCGCTCTCCCCTGTCAGGCCAGCTTATGCGCCAGGGAAGGCTGCTCTCCATCCTAGAAGGCCCTTATGAGGACTCCACCTTCTTCTCTAGAGCAGAAGTTCTTAACCCTTTTGGGGTCACCGTGTGGAGAATCCAGTGCAAACCATTAATCTTTTCCTCAGGAAAATTCAAATACATACACAGCATTTTGCTTCTAGTTCCAAGGGAACCCTAGGCCTCAGAGGAAAATTTCCCTTGAGCTCTGGGCAAGGGGCAGGGGTGGTCCTCAGGCCCTCCGTTGCCCCTGGAGCTCTGCAGAAGAGAGTTGGAACGCACTGCCTCCGATGGGAGGGCTCCTTCTCCCCACAGAGGAGACTGGAGTAGGAGCTCTTGGATTTCTGGGTATGGGTCACTGGTTGCAGTAAGGTTCCATGTTTGATGGGCTTACAGCAGAGACATGGAGGGCGGCCTCCCTCAGCGTCTGGCACAGGGTGGGCGTGATGGGGTTTTCCCCCTGTGAATGATTAAGTGAAAGAAGGGAGAAGCCGGCATTCAAACATACCTCCTTTTTCCTCTATGTTTCCTCCTAACTGGTTAGGTCATCTCAGGGTCACCAACTTTCCCTTCGAAATTCTCTCTGCCAATGGGTCATGTTTGTTTTGTTTTGTTTTGTGGACAACCTTTGTGTGTGAACGTCTGTTATTTCCTACTTCCTTATTGAGTGTGAAGTCAGGATTCCTGACATCTGTTATAATATTTATGAGCTCTAAAATGTTTGTGATTTTTTAACTTTTTGAAATGCAAGTTAAATGGTAATGTCCAAAGAATTCTGTAGATTGCTTTAACCCTTTGAGAGGAAAAAGGCCACAGTAGCCAACACAGTGTTTCTGGTTGAGGAACTGTTTTGGTACTTGAGGTTTCTATGGTATTGGCCCAGGTGGCTGAGGCGGAGGTTACAACTGGCTCGGCTCTGTGGGGTCCCAGTAAAGGCCTAGAGGTCACCGTAGACCAGACATACTTAATCAGGCTTCTGACAGGTTTTAGTTAGATTCCTCCTGAGAACCCGAATTCCAAAATTACACCCGTGTTGCGTGTGTTGGCAGCAGTTGCTAAGTGGTTTGGGTCCACTCTTGGGTCAGTATGGGGCATGGATTCCATTCGTACAAGGTGTATTTAAATATTCACTGCCGCACATCCCAGGATAAAAGTCAGTGTGTTGTATGAGTGATCGAACCCACCACCCCCACCTCCACTCTACCCTGCTGCCCGGGGTCGCCGGGGGATCACCAAACTCCAAAGGCCCTTTGGAAGACCATTGACCCAGAACAGTGGACCCTGCCTAAGGTGTGAGCCAGGCCTACCTGTGCTTCTCCAAACTGCTAATGCCAGGCCTCCGTGTCTGAAAAAGCCCTGGGAGAGACAGATATACACACACCTGACCAGGAAGCCGTGATTTAGAGCAGCGGTTCCCAAACCGCCTCCAGCTCGTGCCAGCCAGGCCGGGAGGGATGAGATGGGGCTGCCCCGTGGCCACCCCTGGCTCTCTGCCACTTGCTTCTCAGCTCCGAGGCCAACACCAGAACTCAGGGAAGCCTGGATGTCCTGCTTCTACTCTGCTTGGTTTGCCTAGAAAACTCAGGTAGATGAAATCATTTCTCAACATAGCTATGCCAAGTGTGGAGTGGGGTTTTTTGTTTGGTTGGTTTTTTGTTTGTTCGTTTTGCCAATGATGAGATTTAAACAAATTTGGGAATACTTAATTGTATTTTAGATCATGGGCAAATTGATAAATTTGCAACAAGAAAACATGGAATACACATAGTAAATTAGCGTATTGTAATTTTTCCGCATTCAGAGTATTTAAATATATCCCTTAAACAATAAGTTAGCATAAACTGGCCTATCATCCTTTTTTTAGGAAGGATTTCCTGTTATTCTGAGTGTATGCTGGTCCCCATTTTTAGTCACTTACAAAACTATTAAAGATTACAACTATTTTGTTTTTAATAAAGAAACAACCTGGTATAGGCTCCCTGTTTTATTATTTTACTGGGCTCATTTGTGAAATCCAAAGTCTGGGTCCCCGAGCAGGAAGACAGGAGTCCACTGAACCAAAGAACTGTAAAATTTAAACCTTCTACTGTCTGCAGCTTTGGAAAGTCACCCATTCTCAGGGTCTCAGCCTCCTCATCCAGGACCGAGGCACCCAGCCAAGGTCATCGTATGGTGGTAATGACAGAAAGTAAACCAGCAGGTCAAGGTTGACAGTAAAGCACAGGACTGGCATTGACCACATTAGCTCAGTCCCCATCCAGGCCTGCCTTTATGCGGTGCCTAAACCTGTTTTGAATTGATGATTTTGAGTCAGATCCAAGTTCTGCAACTTTGGAAATATTCAGTAGCATCACTGAACCATACTTATATACACCCTGTCTGTGTCCCTTTTGTCTGGGTTGGTGTGGGCAAAGGGAGGAGAGCAGCTGGGGCTGCAAGGGACACCCAACCGCCTCCTCTGTCCTGGTCTGGGCTCCCCCCGGCAGGACACATCCTCGTCCATCGTGGTGACTCCCAGGCTCTGCAGCAGGCCCTGTGTGCCCCAGGCTTGGGAAAAACTATATTGCTGGCCACCACTGGCTAAATGCTTGCTTTCTACCACTTTCCCACCATGTGGGTACTCAGGTCATCGGGCAGCAGAGCCTGCTGCGACGCTGGCCAGGCCTGGGAGCATTAATTGGCTCCCTAGAGAACTCAAGGGTGACCCTGACCTTGTCACAGAGTAAACAAACTAGCCAGGGAACAAAGGCCTAGATGCACTTGGCTGTCAAAATTATAAGGGTTTGTTAGGACTATAAGAAAAAAAAAAGTAGTTAAATTATGCAACAGGATATCATTCTAACTTGTTACCAATCTTTGAATCTGACCCCAGGTTGCTGCTTTCCTCTTGTACGGTAGATGGGCTTATGAAAAGGCCCTTAAGCTCCCTAAATTTAGGCACACAGACTGTTCTTTTCTATTGATGTTATGGATTTTATGTAGGTGTCCCAGTGCTTTTATTAAGGTCTGTTATTTTACACCTCCATCTGTCCAAGTTGATGTCCCCACTCCTTCAGCAGAGAGCGGAAGAATGTTTTCTCCACTTCCCACATGAAGACAGTCAGGTTTCAGTGGATAGACTACATCCCTCCTCACATAGCAGGGAGGTATTTTTGGTACCTCAGAGGAGTGGACACGGTCCAAGGCCCCATCCCTAAGTGCCACCACAGATGCGGAGCAAACAGTGAGTTGACAGACACTCTCTCTCCCTGGGTTGACTCAGGCAGCTGAGTAGAGATGAGAACTCCTGGGTATGATCCACTGCTGGGAAAGTCCAGGGCTTGGTGTGGCTCCTCTGAGTGCTTCCAGAAATGCTGTGCAGAACAAAAGCCGCGTGGACAGGAGCATGTGGGTGCTCCTTTAAACATGCTGCTTGGTGACCCTGTAGCCCCTGTCCGTCCCACCTGCTGTGCTGGTGAGCCAGCAGCCAGCCCTCCTGGCCCTGCGTGTCCCAAGAAGCCCCCTCGGCGCATTGTGGTCTGTGCACCCCAACACAAGTGTTTGCTTCCAGCCCTGCAGAGGCGCTCTCCCCCTTCCTTCCCAGGAGACCCCACAGCACTAGTAGGTACCAGCTTCCCACCTGAATCAGGTTTAAAACGGAAGAAGTTTCCACATTCCTCCTCCTTTCTCAGGAATTTATCTTTGGAAGCGAGTCGCTTCCAGTTCTATCTTGAAAGAAGGTAAGTCATCTCTCTGCTTTATCCACCTTGTACCCAACTTGAGCTTTGGCACTCGATCCCTATATATGTATGTTTTTAGGGTGTGTACCCTTTTTTTGGGAAACATGATCACAAGCCACTGCATGGGAGGAAAATCACGTAGCTATAGAAGACATTGACAGGAGATGTAATTCCTTAAGTTTTTGGCTAAGAAAACTTGGCAGAGCTCACGCCACGCATAATCACCAGTGACTCTGCACGCCCGTCTCCTGCCTCCATGCAGTGGTCGGGAGTCCCAGCCTGGCCGTGCCCTGCCTAGCTTGGCTCTTCCGACTTCCTGTCTCTTCACCACGCTGTATCTGCCATCTAGACCTGCCTGTCTGGATCACATGATCCAAAAGACCCAAAACCCTGAGGAGGGGAGTGAGGACAGGGACACAGTTCCCAGCAGGAGGAGGGGACCAGGAGCAAACAAAAGCGAGGAAGTGGTGGCCCGTGCATCTCTAGATTGTAAGCTCCCGGGTGCAGGCTGCTCACCCTGGCTTTCTCTGCACCACAGCCATTTGTCAGGTCGTGTTCTGCCTCTGCTGCAGGGGCTTCTGCAACAGGCAGCTGCTGGGGGGAGGTGGAAGCACACGATAACCTGAGAATGATCACATGTGCACTCCTCACACACACGGACCGATTTCCGATCCTTTTTCAGAGGGGCAGGTAGACGACTTGGTGTGTGCCATGGAGG
This sequence comes from Mustela nigripes, assembly GCF_022355385.1. NCBI lineage: Eukaryota > Metazoa > Chordata > Mammalia > Carnivora > Mustelidae > Mustela > Mustela nigripes. The sequence continues at coordinate 31,577,055 of NC_081564.1, read as the reverse complement.
GCATGACTTCCGTAGTCCCTGAAATGGAAAGGGGTGGTCCCAGATGAGCTCCAGGGCTTGTGGTTCTGGGGCCAGTGCTGGGGTGACAAGCAGTGACATCAGAACGCACAGCCCTGGTTCTTCTTTCTCAGTGTTGCAAATGAGGACGGCACTTGAGATGCGACTAGTGAAAGTAAAGAACTTCTTAGTTTTTTGAGATTGCATTTAATTTAAATTATTTAAACTTAAACAGCCACACGTAGCTCATTGGTACCATACTGGGTGGAGAAGTTGCCAGCTCAGTGCCTTTATCAACAGTATGATGTCTGTCTCCTCGGCAAGTTCCTTGCTGCCACATCTTAGGACCCCTGGTTCCTCTGGAGAAGGTGGTTCCCAGGGCCGATTCGAGGCCAAGCGTAAGGGGACTGCTCTGGTCTCTTCAGGGGCTAAGCAGCTGCCTGATGGCTGTAGCTGACAACACACCGGATGGCAAAAGGAGGATAGTGAACGCTTCTTGTTTTTCACTCATTTATCCTGCTTAGTAAACACCTATTGTCTTCAGGTCTCCTTTTTCTCCAGTATAGACGTGGACATAGTGTGAGAAGCTGCTAGAAAGCTCTCCACAAGGCCTGGTATTCACGCATAGAACACGTGTTTGCTCAGCACCTGCCGTGGACCAGGCCCTGGTCAGAAGGCAGTACATGGGCCAAAGGCCCCACTCTCAGTGGACCTGGGTTTGTTATGTGACAGAGACATGGACCAAACACTCAGAGTGCCGAGCCCTGTTGTGTGAGCTTTATTGGGATGTGTTTTCCTTGTTGGGGTTCCTCACGGGAAATAGCCTCTGCTCAAGTGAGGATGGTTCTGAGAGGCCTTGTGTACAAAGGACTAATGATAAAGGCGGTGGGGGGGTCGCTGGGAGCAGAGGCCACTCTCACTGGTGCCAGACAGTACACAGCCGGGGCTGGCCGTGTTCCTACAAGCTGGCCACCAGAGCATGAAGGGGAAGGTGTGGCCCACCAAGGGGCTCCTCAACCAGACACTGGGTTGGAAGGGGCCTCTGAGGAGATGATGGCAGCTCCTGGCTGAGCCCGAATGGTGGGCGGCTCCCGCTGTCACACTGTCTTCAGTTCAGAGGCAGCCAGGCCGGGGACACAGCCGGGAGGTGTCAGTGGTAGGTGACCCTCAGTGCCTTGGGTCCAGCTTCAGTCCCCCCAGCCACAGCACTACCGGGGGAGGGAGGAGAGCTGAAGCCCGAGTCCTGGGCCCTGCTCCCCGGCCGGCATCGCTCCCCAGCCGGCATCGCTCCCCGGCCGGCATTGCTCACACTCTTCATCGTCTGTCTTCAGCCTTTTCTCCTCCAGACCCAAGTTAGAGCAGGGTTTAGCTTTGCGTTGTAAGGTCTGTTTCCCAGTGTTCTTCATTCTCATGTTTGTCCCCCGGCCCATTCACTGCCCACCCCCCCCCACATATGCTTTCCCAAGTCTCCTGCGTGGAGGCGTCACTTCATGTGTTCCGAGTCCCGCAGAGTAAGCAGACTGGCCGACGGCTCCGAGAGCAGCTGGTCTTTCACAGACTGCTCTGCTGGCCCCGGGAAAACCGTGATGAGATTTCCGCGGTGTCTGCTTGGTCTCTGATGGGTCCGGAAGCAGTTCAAAGCGCCTTGTCCTGAGTGCTTGGTGAGTGTTCTCAGGCCGAGCTCCTGCTCACCACAGGTTCATTGCGGAAGAGTCTGCAGCCGCCGGGGCCAAGTGCGTGCTCACCCCCAGCCCGACCTGGATCGTCGACCCCATTGACGGCACCTGCAACTTCGTGCATAGGTGAGCGTCGGCACGGGCCACCCCTCGTCTGGTCCTTAACCTGTCCTCTTCTCTCAGACTTTGTCTCTCCCCAAACAGCATTTTTTTGAGGCAGGAGTATATAGACGAACCTCTAGGAGGTTGATAGGCTCATTAAAAAGGTGGTCATGTTTTGATGTTTTTAAAGTGAGGTGTTCCATTTGTGAGATACTCTCAGCATGTAGAAAGTGCTTAATATTTTAAATCTGTCATGTTTGTCATCTTTAAAATGCTGGGTTGAATTAAGAAGGACCCCTTAAGGATGCCCCTGGACAAACAGGCATGTGTGGTCCAGCAGCTGCAGGAGCACAGGTATAGACAGCAGCGCCAGAGGGCTGGCTTTCCACAGCTACCTGTGGAGACGAGAGCAAGCCTCCTGCAGCCATGAGGCGGGATGAGGAACCCCCTGGCAGCAGGCCAGGCCTAATCTGACAGAGCAAATAACAGCCACAAAGCAGGAGGGTTCAGGGAGGTCAGAGAGGCCGTCAGGGAGAGGAGAGGCGAGCTCAGGGAGGTGATCAGGACATGGCCTCAACTCCAGAAGCTCTGACCAGTGGGATGGGCGTTGGAGCTGTCCAAGGACACAAGAGCACTGGATGGGGCCTGGTTTCCACAGGTGGTTGGTTCTCTGGCATGAACACATGAGGGGCCTCCTGGAGAGCTGGTTGGCACGGGTTCCAGGCCCCTCCCCGGCCCCTTCCAGGCCAGCGTTTGTCCCCAGCATGCATCGACACCAGCAGCGCAGAACCCCATTCTGAGAGCCCTCTCCCCAGATGAAGAGGAGATACTCTGTTTCCTTCTGAAAAGTGAAAAAGTATCAGCACAGAGGGGGGCTTCTTGGGGCTGCCCTCTGTGCTTGGCCTCAGATGGCGTATTTATGTGTCAGTATGTAAAGTCATCCTGACCTCTGAGGTGGGTTTTGTTAACATGGGTTAGTTAGCTTGAGAATGTAGTCACTCGTGCCAGCACATTGCCTTTTCGGGCCAATGGAACAGTGCCATCTGGTGACCACAACAGCGTCAACAGACTAATGCAAACTAAAGCCTGACAACCCCCCACCCCCACCCCGCAGGAATGGGGGTGGAGGCTCAGGTCTCCCCTCCTGTTCTTCTCTCTGCTTGTCATGCGGTGACACCCACACAGCCCTCAGAGGGCCTCTTGCGGCCCTGGGGCTTTCAGGGGCTGCAGATAGTGATCTTAGTGGCCTAGAGACATCAGAAGCCTTTGGCCACCGCAGCTCAGAGAGCATCTGTTCCTTCTTGTGTCCAGCAGCGTCAGGGCTGAAGCAGGTGGGGGAGAGCTTTCCCAGGTACCTAAAGTGGAGCCTGGCATGTGGTGTGTTTGCCTATAGAGCCAACCGCCAGGTGACCGTGCCGGCTGCCACGGCCTGAGTCTGGGCTCACCTCTGTGTAGGACTGGTTTCCTAGTTTTCCTGTAGGTTAGTAGCACCCAGCTTCTCCTTCCTACTTGCTGGTAAGCTCTGCTGATCTTCACATAAAAGAGAGATTATTTCGAAGAGGTGCCACAGGAACAACAAAATCACAAAATAAAACCACAGGCAATCTGCGATGTCACAGCCCGCCTCTGACGGCTCTGGCCAGGCCTGCAGTTGGCGGCTTTTGAGCTCACTCAGGAGATGGGCGGCAGGGGGTGGGGGGGTAGGGGGTGTTATTGTCACCCAGACCTAGCCTCTGGTAGGAGGCTATGATGTCACTTCCCGGGGACCCCTCCTCACCTCACCAGGGACATGGGTCTGGCGTTTTGGAGGTCTCTACTTATCCCTTTATGTCTCTGAAAACCAGAAAACTGACCATTAAAATGATCACTTGGTGGTCATTGTTGAATTACAGCAGTTGTACGTGACTTTCAGAATACTGCTTTCTTTCAAGGTCAGCTATCTTACACACCGGAGTCCACTAAGCCTGTTTGTCTTGGAAGCAGTTAGTGAAGTTGTGGGAAGTAATTTTTTAAAAAAAACAAACCCACCCACACTGTAGAAAGGTCCTTCTGTGCCTCCAGAGACAGTGCTGCATAGCATAGCCGCACAGAGGCCGCTGAGAATTTGCATGAGACCACTTATGTTTCAGAGGGTGAACCGTTCTGTTTTTCTTTGCAGGTTTCCCACCGTGGCAGTAAGCATCGGATTTGCTGTAGACCAAGAGGTACGTGGGGGAGGGGTTTCCCCAGGCCAGTGGTCCTGAACCCCTTGGGCCTGGCTTAGCATTGTCCTTTTTGGACTTGATTCCTGTGCTCCATTTTGCTGTCTTTGTCACATGCCTTAGTCATGACTAGTAAACCCATGCATGTTTCTTTTTGAGATCCGAGACAGTAAACAAAGGAAAACTGGTTTTGGGGTGTGTGGGTTTGGGGCTCCATGGCCGGCCCGCCTCCATGGTGGTGGGCCCTTGTTTCTACCGTGGTCTTTCTGGGATGCTGCTGGAGAAGTGTGGAAGGGAAAGTTCTGACAAATGCCCCACATTAGTTTCCCTCTGACCCCTGGGGCGTGTGATCTAGTCCCACACAAAAGAAACTCCTATTTTGGGAGGACATTTTTCATCCCCATCTTTCAGTCATTCTTCTCCATCTTTCCCTAGCTGTTAGCATGAGAACCCTGCTGCTTCGGGGTTCCCATCACCCTTGGAGCTGAGCAGCATCATGAGATCTGCGTCAAGCATTAATCAATTTAAGCAGTAATGCTTAGGAAAGCCTTCACTTCTGTGCGGTCACGGCAGTTATATTTATTTATTTAATAATTTTTTTAAGGTTTTATTTATTTATTTGACACCCACAGAGAGAAATCACAAGTAGGCAGAGAGGTAGGCAGAGGCGGGGGGGGAAGCAGGCTCTCCGATGAGCAGAGAGCCCGATGCGGGATTCGATCCCCCGACCTTGAGATCATGACCTGAGCTGAAGGCAGAGGCTTCACTGAGCCACCCAGGCACCCCACAGCAGTTATATTTAAATAGGACTGGGGGTTTGGTATTTTCCAAAAGCAGCCTTCTGCTAGGCACTGTTTCAGTGTTTTCACCTTCATCCTCAACACTAGCAGTGGTTCCCTAGCACGGAGACCGAGGGAAGTTTAAACATTCTTCACCCTTCCCTCTTGCTAGCAAAGGTCTCCCGGCCACCTGACCCACCCCAGGGGCACAGGGTCTGGAGGCCCACATGGTTCTAGGACTACCCTGATTTGGGAACCCCCTTAAAGCCAGGGTGGTGGGAAGCAGGGGAAGAGAATTAAGGATTGCTGGAAAGCTGGCTACGTGATCCTCCCCAGAAATAAACCCTTTACCTGCCCTGTTGGGGGGTCCATTCCACTGTAGTCGAGCTCACCCCAGGCCAGCTGAGACTCTCCCGAGAGACTGGGCCTGGGGCTCTCTTTATTTTCCAGGGAGGTAAAACATAGCCAACCCCCCGATCACACACACGCTCGCCCCTGTTAACCCTGAATAGTGACGAGTCGGAGGAGGAAGAAACAAAGCACAGGCGTGTAAGGCAGCGTCCCCCCCCCCCCCATTGCTCGCCTCTTCTTTTTACTGTTTCCAGCTGGGAGGCTGCTGTCACAGGCATTTGTCACCTGCCCTACGCAGCATGACCCACCAGCGTGGCTGCGGTTTGGCACCACGCCTCTCCTTGGTGACTCACCTCTCCTCCTTGGCCGTCCTTGAGTCTGATCCCCTCAGCTTTACAGATGTATTCCTAATTTTTGACACATCAGCAGCTTTGAGGGTTTCTTATGGGGAGGCGTTAGTCACAAGTAGCCTCCTCCAGTCTCCCACCCCCCAAAACAGAGGCCTTTCTGAAGAATTCAGCTTTTTCAGTAACTTTCAGCTCCTAATGCTTGATTATAAAGCTGTATTTGTTTTAGTTTTTTTTTTTTAGATTTTATTTATTTATTTATTTATTTAACAGTCAGAGATCACAAGTAGGCAGAGAAGCAGGCAGAGAGAGAGGAAGGGAAGCAGGCTCCCTGCTGAGCAGAGACCCCGATGTGGGGCTCGATCCCAGGACCCTGGGACCATGACCTGAGCCAAAGGCAGAGGCTTAACCCACTGAGCCACCCAGGCGCCCCTGCTTTAGTATATTTTTAAGTAGGCTATTTTGGGTTTTTTTTGTTTTTTTTAAAGATTTTATTTATGTATTTGACAGAGAGAGATCACAAGTAGACGGAGAGGCAGGCGGAGAGAGAGAGAGGGAAGCAGGCTCCCTGCTGAGCAGAGAGCCCAATGCGGGACTCGATCCCAGGACCCTGAGATCATGACCTGAGCCAAAGGCAACGGCTTAACCCACTGAGCCACCCAGGCGCCCTAAGTAGGCTATTTTGGAAGAGACCATTTGCCCTCACATCCAGTTTTGGACCGAGATGCTAATTTCTTTCCCAATTCCCCTTTGAGAGGTAGTTTCCATTACCTGGGTCGTACGTAATACCTCGAATTGTCCTCCTCTGAACTGCTTTGTGATTTTCTGGGTCAAATGAGTGAAGTGCATTTGTTTTCCCTCCTGCCCCTGCACCCCACAGCTCGAATTTGGAGTGATTTACCACTGCACAGAGGAGCGGCTGTACACGGGCCAGAGGGGCCGGGGCGCCTTCTGCAATGGCCAGCGGCTCCAGGTCTCCGGGGAGACAGGTGGGGCTTCCCGTGGCTGGACTGGGCTCCTTGCAGAGTGGGAGGAGTGTGAATGGGAAATGCCAGCATCACCATTCTGGGAGACGGTGCTGGAAAGCTCCCGCTGAGCCTTCAGTTTCTTCAGGAACATGGCGTAACTGAGTACCTGGAAGGCCAGCCAGTTCTGTGTCTTCATGTTTTCGTGGATGTGGCCAAGAGTTTACATAGTCTCACCCTGTTTTACACTCATATCCTTCAGCTTTCTTGCTCAAAGAAACCCAGACTTCAGTATGGCTGGCTCTCCAGTAATCCGAGGTCGAGAGCAAAGTTGGAAGCATGGTCTGGCTCTCAGAGCATCCAGGCTAACATCCATCATCCAAGGTGACGTCACCCAGGCGTAGCCTGTGGCTTCCTGGGTGTGGACAGGCTGCCGTGGGCTTTGGTCTCCATGAGAAGACGAGCAGCCGTGGGACTGAGTAGTGTGAATAAGTGATGTTGCCACACACCACACCCGTAGCGCTAGCCATGTTGTTCCTAAAGCAGGACCTCAGGGACATCCAGTCGCTTCTATGATGCGACTGTAGTTACATTCAACCGCACATAACTACGTACTGTCAACAATACGCCAGCTTAGGTTTTGCAGGGTGTTTAGGCCTTGCTTTCACACGGATGAAGTCAGGGATTTTTTTCGCCCCGTGGGACGGGGACTGTCCTTTCGGGGGCGGGAGTAAATGAGGAGCTTCGGCCTTGAAGCAGCTAGGTTAGGAGAGACTTTGAAAGCTCCCTCGTGTCCACGTTCGGGTCTGGAAAAGTAGAAAGCACAGTTCCTGCTAACTTTTCTTACACGTTTCCGCAGCAGGACGTCCTGAGGTACCCTCCCCCATCATAGCTTCAGTCTGGGGGTGTCAGCGCTCCCCCTTTCTTTATGCTTCCTTTCTCTTTTCTGCCTTGTCTTCCTCCCTGGGTGACACCCGTGTGCCTAGATGGCCTCAGAGGCAGTGAGAGGAGGAAGGTGTGTCCCTGCCCTCCAGCGGCTCCTCAGCGAGCGAGGACGAGAAGTTCTCCACCTGTGGTCTGCGGTCGGGTGAGAGCACCGCCGATCGAGGAGCCCTGGGTGGGTGGGAGGGCAGGAGCCCTGTGTGTCTGGCCCAGTGGGGAAACCAAGGAGGCTTGGCCTGGGGCTCCTGAGACTCACGAGCCTGCCCAGGGAAAGGGGAAGATCACATGAGGCTTCGCCCTGACTTGGGACCAGCAGGGCACACTCACCAGTTACTGCCTCCGAGTCCCAGAGAGATTCCAGAACAGTCTCCAGGCTCGCCCCATGTCTCCACCTCCCAGAAATGTTTTGTTTGGCTGTACGAAAAGTAGCGCTAATTGTACGTACGCATGCCAAGAGGTAACCGCTCAGGGCATGTTGGGTTAGTCAGTAGTGAGGAAGCATGTCATTAAACACACTTACGTGAACTTTGCTCCATATTCCATTTGATGAGAACACTTGGCTCCATTCACACTCGCTGGGCTTCCTGGTCGCGCGTGACAACTTCATATCCTCAGTGCGGCTCTCAGAACCGTGTGGGCAAGGCCTCCAGGTCGCCTCTACTTCCGGCCCGTCGTAGGCCCTCTGGTCCTGTGTAGACCCTGTCCTAAACCCCTGCTGCAACACTGGGGTTCTCACTTCTCTCAAAACCGCCCACATTCTGGAGCTCATTTTCTTAAAAAAAAAACTGTAAAGAGAGTCTGATGTGCTGTTTTCAGCACTGGTCATTTAGAACTTACGGGGTGATTGGGTTTCTATGGAGATGATGGACTGGACCCTGCAGCACAGTGGTTAGGGGTCACACAGACCTGGTTTCAGTCCCCATTGTGCCACCCTCCAGGGCTGTGAGCTGTCCTCGTGTGGTGGGTGGGGTGACATGATGGGAATGGAGGAATAAATGCAGTTAGGGGAAAGCGCTCAGTCAGGTCCCGGTGCAGGGTACCCAGAGGTGAGAGTTGTTATCAAAGAGGAAACCTCAGTCTTTGCACAAGATGATTAGCGCCCGATGTTAAGCTTAGGACGCATTTCTGGATTAGGGAAATCCACCCTAGGGAACAGGACACCCACCCCTGATCTTTCTCTCTCCTTTCCTTACTCCTATTACACCTTCTTGGAAGGCTTCCATGCACAAAGTAAAAAGCAAACAGAACTACACAGGATGGGGTAGAGGATGAGATGGAGGCCAGAATTTGATTAGAACCTTTTTTTTCACATCCCACCATGCAGAATTTCAAACCTGGGTGAGTAGACAAAGTACCGTAAACCCATGTGACTCACCATGGGTCCAATATTGCCGATTCTCGGGGCCAACCCTGCTTTATCCACAGCGCCACCCAGTTCCCATTGCCCCCAGCAAGTCCCTGACACAAATCCCAGATGTAGAATCATTTTCTAGTCAGCATTGCAGTATGCATGCTTCTCTATAACATATACAATTCTTTGAAATGCATAATCACAATACCAATGACACACCCCTCTAAAAATTATCAGTTATTCCTAAAGTTATTAAATAACCAGAGTTCAGATTTCCAGTTGTCTCATCCTGTGGGAAACAGCCCTTCAGGGCCCCACCCTGAGTTCTCAGGGCTCCTTGTGGCTTCTGGGTCAGTCTTTCATGTTAGGTCTTCTCACTGGACAGAGCTAAGAAGTTGTCTTTAAATATTAAAATCATTATGAGTTGAAGATTCAGGATAATAATACTAACCTACTAACCACAGACCATTACCTAAAGCAACTGGAAGGATGTTGTTTGTCGTTTGGTCGTGTCTCCTTCTTTCTGTCCTTAGCGGATGCCCTCCAGGTTCTGGAGTCGGACTTGGTTCTTTGTTCCCTTTGCCTGGGCCTCCAACGGAGGATAATCACTTAGATGCATTTGTTTCACTTTGTTTTTGAATCAGGAAGACTAGTTTTTAAAAACTGATTGTATTTTGTAATTATATAAAAAGGTACCTTGTTCCAAAGTCAGATCTCTAAAACAAAGTATATTTGAAGAGGTTTAACTTCTGTCCTTGTCCTTTACCCTAGGGAATACTGTCTAAGAAGTGGTTATGGTTCCATTGTTTATTTTAGGGGTGTGTGTGTGTGTGTGTGTGTGTGTGTGTGTGTTTAATAAGCAGCTGAGTTTGTTGTTGTTCTGTTCTTTGCTTTTATTCTCTGTGTTGGTATGCTTTGGGTATTTAGAAAGGTTTATGTTTTTGTTCCAATGATTTCCTTTATACAGAATTTTTCTATACGATCCCTAGTCCTCTCTTTTTCGGGTTATTGTCTCTTGGTTCCCTATTCTCAGTAACATTTAAGTTAGTTTGTAACCTCTTCTTCCCCCTCCTCTTATACTCCAGTATATGATTAAAGCCCAGTAACCTCTTGCTGTCAGTTACAAGGCAATTGGCTAGCTCGTTCTACTAGTCACACCCTCTCCTTGTTACCTTTCCACCTCTGGGTGGTTGTGCTGCCCAGGTGTGGGTTGCCAGGGCAGCCAGCCATGTGGGTGATGCTCTCACTCTAGAACTGTCAGTTAGGGTGTGGTCTTGGTTCCACAAATAAATTAGACTTAATACCCCCACCAGCCCTTTATGTGGATGTATGGCCCGTCATTTTGGTTGTGTGAAGCTCATCTCATTCGCTAATACAGCATTTCTCAAACTTTTTGATTTGGGGACCAACACATTTACACTAGTGAAAAGTTATTGAAGACTCCAAAAGAGCTTTCGTTTATGTAAGTTATCTACTGGTGTTTATGCATTTGAAACTTAAACAGAAACTTCTAAAAAAAACCACAACTCATTACATGTTAACATGAATAACACACACACACACACACACATATTTTTAATGAGAAACAACCCTGTTTTCCAAAATAGTTTTCATGAGTGGCCTTGTTTTACATTTTCTCCAAATCCCTTTATAATGTCTGGCTTAGTAGAAGACAACTGAATTCTCCTATCTACTTCTATCTTTAGTCTGTTGTAATGTATTATCTTAATGTATGAAGAAGATCAGGTCTCACACAGATAAGTAGTTGGAAAAGGGTCGAGTGAGGACTATTTTAATAGGCTTTTCAGATGAATGAGGATATTCTTCTTTGATGCCACACCCGAACTCGAGAAGTGGTGGCTTCTTAAAGCTTAGTTGCAGTGTGAAATCTAATGACATATCAGTGAATTTTTTGTACTCTGTGACCATGAAATCCATTGGGCAGTTTCCTACTTTGAATGGATCTTTTACTCATGATGACTTTGTAACATCATGCATTGGTCATTGGGAAAATAAGGGTTCACTGAGATTTTCAGGCTCTTTTAAATGGTGACCTATTACATTGTAAAATACTAAGAAAGTCATATTCATTAGTATCACCACTCTTTTTTTTTTTTAAGATTTTATTTATTTATTTGACAAAGAGAGACACAGCGAGATAGGGAACAAAAGCAGAGGGAGTGGGAGAAGGAGAAGCAGGCTTCCCGCCAAGCAGGGAGCCAGATGCACAGCTCGATCCCAGGACCCTGGGACCATGACCTGAGCCAAACACAAATGCTTCATGACTGAGCCACCCAGGCACTCCTAGTATCACCACTATTATGAGAAATCTATAAGTTTGGGGAAGGTGTCAAGCTTTTGGTAATAGGTTCAAGTCTTCCTAAATTCTAATTTGCACTTGAAGGCTTGAATTTTATCATTGGCAACCTTAGCAATTGAAGTGATGGACTCTCTTCTTTCATTTTCCAGAAAATGTCTTCCAGATAGCTAGTTCTGACTACCTATAGCTTGTCTAAGCCCTCCATGTGTGCGTCCCATCTCCTCACACAGAATATTGAAAAGACACGTTCTTAGGTTTCAAGACCTAGTGCCATTCCTAATGTTCGCACCTTCTTCATTCTGGAATAAAACTGATATATTTTCCCACTGAATGTGAGTATAGCAGAAAAGTCTGCATTGGCCACGGGAACAGGTGGTGCTCTGCCTTGCTTTATCTACTCTGTGCAAGTGTTAATACCAGGAAAAAGGCAAATAATACCTTAGTTTAACTTCACAGATTCAGGGACCCCACTCCGAGAACTTCTGCTCCAGTGGGTCCCTCAGGAAGACCTCCCGGGAGTAATAATAACAGTCCTTACCTGTGTCTTACATGTCCACAGCAGTTTTTTGGTGGCTTGTATACTTGGAGGTCCATTCTGCTAGTAAAACCCATGGCTCATGCTTTCGTGTGTTGACTGTCTTACGTTGTCTCTGTCATCTTCTGGCATAAGCTTGTCATTGAAAAGTCTGAAGACAATTTCATTTTCTTTCCCTTATAAGGAACCTCTGTTTTTTGCTTGAATGCCCAAAGGACTTTTTTTTTTTTTCATTTAATAGAGTATATCTCTATTAAATAATTTTAATAGACTATATCTCAGTGTTACTTCTTTTCAGTTTCCTAGGCACATCATGGCTCACCATTTCTTTTTTTAAAGATGTCATGCTATACCATTTCAATATTCAATTTCAAGACTTTTTTTTCTTTCAGAAGAGGTTTCTTGAATTACAGTTCTTAGTATTTGTTCATTTCCAAATTCTTTTGCTTTGTTTTTGTCTTCTGGGTCTTCTGTTATAAGTATGTTGGGTCTTCCCTGCTTATCTTTTCTATTTGTCTCTTGTGCTTTAATCCTTTTTACCAGTTCCACCTTTTTTTATTTTTTTGCCCTCCATTTCTTGTAAAGCACCATCTATTCTGTTTATTTATTCTTTGTTCTTTCAGTTTAATCTTCTTTTCTGAAATATTTTCTTTTTCAGTTCTTCCTAAGTTCTAAGTTCTATTCCCTCCACTTTCTAGTTAAGTTGGTTTTTTGATGCATTCCTTATTTATTATTTTTTTTATATGAAACTGCTTCTGTTTTGTGGACAAATCTTTCAGTCCTTGGTTGACTAGAAAGGTATTGTTCTTCTTATTCTTTTTTTTTCCTTTTTCATGTACGTATGTGTGGGACTCACCCATCATTCTTTTTAATTACTTATTTCTACTTAAAACCTGTATTCCTGAAATTGGGAGGGACTTATAGAGAGTGGGGGTTGGGGTGAGTTCAGGTTTTTGTTTTTTTTTTTAAAGATTTTATTTATTTATTTGACAGACAGAGCTCACAAGTAGGCAGAGAGGCAGGCAGAGAGATAGGAGGAAGCAGGCTCCCTGCTGAGCAGAGAGACCTGTGTGGGACTCCATCCCAGCACCCTGAGATCATGACCTGAGCCGAAGGCAGAGGCTTTAACCCACTGAGCCACCCAGGCACCCCTGAGTTCAGGTTTTTGGTCATTTTTTCTAGCTCTAGAGTTGCCTCTTCTGTTTTGGTGAAATGTTCAGAAACATGGACTCAGTCTTACGTATACTTTTTTTTTTTTTTTTTTGGCTCTGTTCCCCTCCTTAACTATTAGCTGGATCATCTCTTTCCTTTAGCCCCTTTTATTCTTGTTTAGTGAATTTGGAATTTACTCCCATGCTGGATCCTTCCCCTAAGAAGTCCTTGTAAGTCAGTTTTGAGAGACTGTAGGACTGGTGCCTCCCTCCCTTCAGCCCTGACCATGCACCGCAGTGCCACGGACTCATGAACCAGTGTGTGCGTGGCCCCTCTCTGTGTGAGCTTCTCATATTGGCCCACACTGGTTTGCAGGGGGTGGCTGTTGGTGATTTAGAGGTTCTCCTGTTCTGGGGATGCTCAGTGCATCTCTGTTAGTCCTGATGCCATGTGGTCTTGTGGCTATTGGAGGCTCCCCCACCCGCCTGTGTTTTGGGGTTTGGATATATCTTGTGGATATAGTTTCTTTTGTAGATGGTGTCTGCAGTTTTGCTTTTTTGCTGTCTTAGTTATTCTGTTTTTATCAGAGGGGATTTGGACAAGTTAAAAACTATGTGTGGCCTTTACAGAGGTTTCCAGTTCTTTCCCAGAATTCCAAACAATACTTTTTTTTCCCCTCAAATTACTTGTTTATTAAGAACAAGTTTTTAAATATTTTAAACTAATAAATTGAATTGAAAGTCAAATATCATAAAATTAACCATTTATTTTATTTTATTTTTAGACAGAGCGTGTGGGAAGAGGGGAAGGCAGAGGGAAAGAGAGAATCTCAAAAGCAGGCTCCACGCCCAGCACGGAGCCCAGCGCAGGGCCCCCTCCCATGACCCGGTGATCACAACCTGAGCCAAAATCAAGAGTCGGATGCTTAACCCAACTGAGCCACACAGACATCCCTAAAGTTAACCATTTTAAAGTGAGCCATTCGGTGGTGATTAGTGCCTTCACGATGCTGCACACTCACTTGGCTTCATGTTCTAACCCTATGCCCACTGAGCCCCTTTACCCCGCACTCTCTCTCCCCAGCCCCCTGCCAAACCACCAACCTTCCATCTCTCTAGTACTTACGTTTTTTTCCTGTAACTTATGCTTTTAAGTTAAAGAGAATTAAATTTTGTTTTCATATGAGTAGCTGCTCATGGTCTATAAGAAGACTGAAAGAGTTAGGACACGTGTGTGAAAAAATACACTAGTGTAAGTGTCAGGGGAGTGAGGGCTGTGTGTCCCACAGAGTCCATATGTGTCCATAGGGGATGTTTCCTGGTTGTGAAAGCATCATTGACTCCTTTTCCATGAGTACATGTTTCAGTGTCTACAGATGACTCCTTCTCTTACCTTTAAGTTGTAAAATTTCTCTTGAGAGAACATTACTCCTTGATACTTGGGGTGTTTTAACCTTGCTCAACCAGAACAAGGGTTTTCAAACTGTTGGAAGTCTATTAATGGATGATTTTTTTTTTCATTCTAGAATCTGTTTATTGAAAAAGTATGCAGAGATGCCCTACTTCAAAATTTTTGGATTTTGTATGTGTGTGTGGCAAAATATATATAACATAAAATTTGTCATTTAAAATGTGTAATTTAGTGGCATTCGTTACATTTACAGTGTTTTCCAACCATCACCACCATCTGTTTCCAAAATTTTTATCTCTCCAAATGAAACTGTGTACCCATTAAGCAATAACTCCCCATCCCCTACACACACACACACACACACACACACACACACCCTTGAAGTCAGAGAATATTTTAAATTAAAAAATGTATACATTGTAGGGGAGCGCTTGGGTGGCTCAGGGGGTTGAGCATCTGACTCTTGATTTCAGCTCAGGTCACGGTCTCGGGTTCTGGGATTGCCCCGCATCAGCTCTGTGCTCAGCGAGGGGTCTGCTTGGGATTCTTTCCCTCTCCCTCTGACCCTCCCTCTGCTCACTTGCTCTCTCTCTCTCTCTCTCTCTCTCTCTGTTTAAAATAAATCTTTAAGAAATACATATATACGTTAGCATTTGATTGAGCTAAATTATTATGGTAAATATAGTATAAAGGATAACAAAATGCAAAAATCAGTGATTATGGGCAGCTAGAAATAATCATAAGATGATGTTAAATATTATTTTATCTATGGCAAAATAAAACCAAAGAAAGCATTCAGTCTGTAGGTGGCAGCACTCAGGCTTCCTTTTTCCTTGTTCTTGATTGCATTTGGGAAAAAGATACTAACCTGAGAGATAAAGAATGGATGCATTGCCGCTAGAAGGAGAGGGAAGAACTGGATACAGAGATATTTCTTCACAAATCTACAAGCTATGGGAAGAAGCACTTTCTTTCACGGGACGAGCTGGAGGTTAAGTCTGGGTCTCAGCACCTAAGTGGCACATGACCCCCTGCGGGTCACTTCTGTAGGCTTGGTTCCTCCATCTGTGAAACAAGGGCAATGCAATAGTGAAGAAAAAAAGAGAAATGGAATCATAAATGTATCATAAATGTAACAGAAGAATGGAGTCATCAATGTATCATTGATGTAACAGAGAAAAGAGGTAGAGGAATGGAGGCGTAAGTAATTCAGTGCTTAGCGCTGGCCTGTCTGGAGAGACTAAGAGCTTGGTAAATGTGAGCTACTGTTTCCACACTTTGCTGAGTTTCCCTTTGTGAAATAGCCTTTTGTCACTTAGTCTGAAACCCTCTGCTCTTCCTGCACGAGCCCCTGTGTCGGGGGGGGGGGGGGGGGGGGGGGGGGGGGGGGATCTGCTTGTCTGGGCTGGCCCTCCGGGACTTTCCTCTTCACTCACCCTGCAGCCAGCCCAGCCCTCTGATAAGGACAGATTGGGCTAGGCCTTGGCCCAAACCAGTAGTCACATTTTTTTTAATGAGGTATAATTGCTGAATAGCATTATGTAGTTTCGGGTGTACAGCATCATGATTCAGCATGTGTATATATTGCAAAATAATCATCATAGTAAGTGTAGATAATATCCCAGTAGTCATGTCTTCCGAACCTGATTAAAAGTACGTGTTTATCTCCCTATATCGAAATTGTTAGGCTTTCTAGTTCCTGGAAGGAAATTGTCAATGTGTTCCTTAATATCCTCCGCCAGGGTGACCGAGATCCTGGAGCCAGGAAATGCCTTATATGTAGGGATTATTCTCCTGATCTTAGCTTTCTGAGAAAAATCACTCCTGAAGCATATATCACAGAGTAAGGGATATGGTTAGGGTCTTGAAAATAGTACAGAACCGTGCCTTACTGGGGAGGGGACAGTAGTCCTACTGATACAACTTGGGGGAGGGGAACCATTTGGGAGAAAAGAATAATCAAAATCTAAAATATGTATACTCTCAAATTCCACTTCTGTTTCCCTCCTTGGCCTCCTCCAGGAGGGTTCATCCTTTCTCATTTAACAGTCACTCCCCAAATTTCATTAGGTTCTCTTTCTTTTTTGTTTATATTTTATTGATTTATTTAACAGAGAGAGACAGATCACAAGTAGGCAGAGAGGCAGGTAGGGTGGGGGTGGGGGAAGCAGGCTCCTTGCTGAGCAGAGAGCCCGATGTGGGGCTCGATCCCAGGACCCTGAGATCATGACCTGAGCTGAAGGCAGAGGTTTAACCCACTGAGCCACCCAGGTGCCCCAGGTTCTCTTTCAAGAATGTTTTTAATGAAAACATTTATCATTCAGAATTCACCAACCCCCACCCCACCAAAATAGTGTTATCTCTAGTGATTAATTAGATTCTTACGCTAGCCAGCCAAATTCTACTTAACTCCAACGTTCCTCTCATAAATTTAAAAATTCTACTAATTTAACAAATCAACCCATACAAGAAGACTCTGACTAGGGTATCTTTAATGCTGGTGCTTGAAGGAAAGTGCTCGTTGCTTCAGTGACTACTTATTAAGCGCTTACTGCCCCTGGTTCTGTTGATGTCGTTTTGTTTTTTTTTTTTTAAGATTTTATTTATTTATTTGACAGAGAGAGATCACAAATAGGCAGAGAGACAGACAGAGAGAGAGATGAGGAGAAGCAGGCTCCCCGCTGAGCAGAGAGCCCCATGCGGGACTCGAACCCAGGCCCCTGGGATCATGACCTGAGCCGAAGGTAGAGGCTTAACCCACTGAGCCACCCAGGCACCCCTGTTGATGTCGTTTTTTGTGCCTTTTTTTTTTCCTAAGATTTGTTTATTTATTTATTTATTTGATAGCACGCCTGAGAGAGAGACAGAGACAGAGACACAAAGAACACAAGCAGGGGGAGTGGGAGAGGGAGAAGCAGGCTTCCCGCCGAGCAGGGAGCCAGATGCAGGGCTCAATCCCAGGATCCTGGGATCATGACCTGAGCCGAAGGCAAATGCTTAATGACTGAGCCACCCAGGTGCCCCTGATGTCGTTTTCTTCAAAAGAGGTCTTCTTTCCCTTCCCTGGGGAAAATAACCTTTTCAGTTTGCAGCCCAGAGAGAGAGAGTTAGGAGTTAAGCTAGGGCAGTGACCTGTCCCTGGGGATCCTGGAGCCACCCGGCCCTATGGCCCCCTGTGGGCAGAGCCCCTCACTCACACACTGGACACATGGGAGGTACATCATTAGCTCAGCCTTGGTGCTGGCGTGCCTGGCAGGGAGTGATTCAGACCTTGTCTCCTAGGCAGGTAACCGGTGTGGAGCCAAGTGATTTTAAGAAAGCAGACAATGAGAGCCTACAATTTAAGAAAAGGGGAAATGGATATAGGTTCTGTCTGAGAGGAGGGGGCCCCTTCACCGTCATCTGGTCCTGCAGTGAGGGACTTTGCAGGTGCCGACATAGGACTAGACCCACTGAAGGCCGTAACTCGTGGAGTGTGTTTTCCCTCCAGTTCGTGGAGTGACCTTGTTCTGTTATCTGGATACGTCGGTGTGGCTGACTGTGAGCCAGAAGGCCTGACCAGACATGACAGACTAAATGTGGTTGTGTTTGGGAGTACGGCAAAGCACAGACAAACTGCTCGAGATTGCATGCTGCCCGTGAGTCAGGCCCAGGAAGGGAGCCCAGGCACGTCCCTCTGTGCCCTCAGGCCAGCTTCCCGCTCCCATCTCGGAACCGAGTGCTTGGCCTGAGTGCCCCGCCACCCTGCACTGAGGAGGCCACACGGCCACGGTGTTGGCCTTCTTTATGCACAGTGGGGTCACGCCTGAGAGCACCCTTTCCAAAGTCGTTATTTAAAAGTTGCTTTCGGGACGCCTGGGTGGCTCAGTTGGTTAAGCAGCTGCCTTCGGCTCAGGTCATGATTCCAGGGTCCTGGGATCGAGTCCCACATCGGGCTCCTTGCTCAGCAGGGAGCCTGCTTCTCCCTCTGCCTCTGCCTGCCTCTTTGTCTGCCTGTGCTCACGCTCTCTCTCCCTCTGTCTCTGGCAAATAAATAAATAAAGTCTTTAAAATAAAATAAATAAATAAATAAAAGTTGCTTTCTCTGCAGGGATGGTGTTTCTGTCTTCATGATCGTAGCGGTTAGAGAAAGGTTTTTCTGTTCTTAAGTTTTTTATTTATTTATTTGAGAGAGAGAGAGAGAGAGCAGAGAGGGTCAAAGGGAGAGGGAGAGAGAAACCCAAGCAGACTCCGGACACGGGGCTCAATCTCACAACCCCGAGATCAGACCTGAGTCGAAAACAAGAGTAGGAAACTTAACCCACTGCGCCACTCAGGCAGCACCCCTAGAGAAGGGTTATTAAAGACGGATGTATTGGGCGAGGCTTTTTTCTTTTCTGTCTTCCAGACATCGGGTGCTCCCAGTTTGGAGTCATTTTGTTTTTATTCATGACTGGATGGTGCTGATTCTCATTAGCCTCCCGCCTCTCCCTGGCTCTTTAGTGCTAACTCTCCCTGCAAAGAGGGAGAACTGAGAATCTGCTCCCTCGTAAATCTGAAACCGAAAGCCTTACAGGATGACATAGTCAGGTGCGGGGTTCTGTTGGCCTCTCGTCTCCGTGTCCTCACGTTTCACCCAGCTGTCGGAGAAACCTCATAACTGAACCTCTCAGCAGATGGTCCTTGTTCTGAGTGGGAAGGAGGTTTGCTTCTGAGGGAACCCGGACCCGTCAGTCAGAACCGAGACTCGATTTTCCTGACCGCGGGGCATTCTTTCTACTGCAGACATCTCCAAGGCCTTGGTTCTCACAGAAATCGGCCCCAGACGTGACCCTGCCACCCTGAAATTGTTCCTGAGCAACATGGAGAGGTTACTTCACGCCAAAGCTCACGGGTATCACTTTTCAGTTCCTGGAACAACCCAAGGCCAAAGACGAAAGTGCCAAACACACAGTCATGCTCACAGTTCCTCACAGAGAGAGGAAAAGATCCCCCATGAGGGGAACAGGCCCACCCGTGCCCCACACAGACCCGGGAGAGCCGTGTGACGCTACCTCATGTGGCCAGCTGTTAGGGAACACACAGGGGACCTTTGTTCCTTCCCAAGTGGCTCTTCCAGAAGTCAGGCGACCGATCTTAAGGCCCCCAGGCTGTGAGTCCTTCTGGGCTTAGAACCCTTCATAAATGACATTACTCTAGCAAATATTTAGGAAAAATAAATCCAAGTCCAAGTGATTCTGCTCCGATCTCCCACTCTCCCACAAGGCAATTTAAGTTTAAATGAAATTTCAGTGGAATTAAGATTGGAGTTCTTCAGTCGCAGTACCCGACAAGGGCTCATCAGCTACCAGTGGCTAGTGACTTCCAGAGTGCGGAGCGTTTCTGTCCTCGCAGAAAGCTCTCTTGGATGTCCCTGGTCTGCACCCAGATCTTGAATCTAGAGCTTATTAGAGAAACCCCATGGCTCATTTTTAATGACTGGGAATGCCTGGTGGGGGGGTGACTTTGGATGTCGTCAGCTATCTAAGAGGAATCCAACTTGGACACAGCACCACTCCCAGGAGCCTTTGCCCTCTTCCCTTTCCTCCAGGGTCCGAGTGATCGGGAGCTCCACCTTGGCACTCTGCCTCCTGGCCTCGGGGGCCGCAGACGCCTACTACCAGTTTGGCCTGCACTGCTGGGACCTGGCCGCAGCCACAGTCATCATCAGAGAAGCGGGTGGCATTGTGATGGACACTTCGGGTGAGCCCCTCTGACCCTCAGCCCGCTGAGTGTCCCCAGGGAAATGACAGTGGAGACTAGACCCAGTAATGCCACCAGACCCAGTGTCTCCCAGGCTAAAGCAAATGATACTACCAAACCCAGCATCCCTGATATTAGCCCCAGTAACTACCAGACCAGATGCCCACCCCCACCACCAGTTCCTCAGAGTGAGTTGGTGAGAGACCCTATGAGGACGTTGGAAAAGCCATGCATGGGTCAGTGCCTTCTCGGCTTTCCTGCCTTCCTTTTCTACGCCTCGAGGCAGGGAAGGAGACCCCAGGATCACAATACGGCCACATAGTAGCAGCACCCACACTGTACACTCGGGTACATTTGACAGTTTCCTAGCCAGCCGTTCTGACACCACCAGATTCGATGAGATGGGCAGAAGAAGTGCCATGCTCTGCATTCCACAAAGAGGAGGCTAGCACCCTCCACACCCTGTAATTCAGCATGGGGTCAGCGGGGTGTACAGTGTGAGCACCCTGTGAGGTATTAGGGGAATGGATCCCAAAAGGTGACCTGTTCTTCAACATCAAGGTCCTCGTGTCTCAGGGACTAACCCCCTGGGGGCAGGTCCTATAGCATCTCTGCCCACATAACTTATTAACTCCCCACATAACTTGCTGAACTCCAGACCGACCCTTTTCTAACATTTAGGAACAGGGGGTCTGAGACTGAGTGCATCTTCTTAGATCCCATTCTCTAGCTTTTTCAGCACGACCTGTTAGCCAGCCTGCATCAGGTCTCTGCTCAGACTTTAGACCTGCCAAATGGGGACTTCCATCACATGGGGTCCCCGGTGCCACCCAGGTAGCAGACATTTGAGAACTACCTTCTCCTACCGGGTCTAATTGATCCTGTGACCCTTAGTCCCTGTTGCTGGACCCGAGCCTACATTCGGCCAGCACAGCCTCCACTGCTCTCTTGCTGGGGCAGCAGAGGGGTGCTGAGGTGCTGAGAGCCGGGCTCCGGTCCAGATCTCGTTGTCTGGTCCCGCCTCTGCCTGGCCTGGGACCTTTGTTTTCCTGGGAATGTTCGTGTGCCGAGTCCTCCTTCAGGACCGTCTGCCTTCTGCAGTAACTCAGGTGCCCTCTCCTCTCTCTGTCCTCAGGGGGACCTCTCGACCTCATGTCTTGCAGAGTGGTTGCTGCGGGCACCCGGGAGATGGCGACGCTCATAGCTCAGGCCTTACAGACCATTAACTACGGGCGGGATGATGAGAAGTGAAGGGGAGCAGAGAGGGGCAGAGAAACGCGACCCCCGGCCTGGCCCTTCCCGGGAATGCTGGGGCTGGCAGCGAGCCCCAGGGAAGACGCTGCCATGAGTGGCCTGCACGCGTCAAGTGTCCCTGACAAGCCCCGGAGGGAGGTGTTTGGCTAATGTATGTGGCTTTCTGGTTAAGTCCACGCCTTTTACCCAGATTCGGTGTGTAGCTGGTGTCTCTCTCTAATCTCACGTAGCCTTTTTCAGGCTAGTGCAAGTACTTCTATCAGAGCCAAAACCCCAGTCTCGGATATGGTGTATGTATTAAAAATTCAGTCTCAATTTTTTTCCTCCAGAATGTCAATCTCAGGTAATAAGGCTTTAGAACTGCTGATAAAGCGGACTTGTTCTCAGGCCCTCCCCCATGGTACTTCAGAATGCAATAAATCGAAACAATGGCACTCTGCTTCTCTGTGTCCCTCCGTAAGTGTCGCCTGTTTCCCCAAATGACCCACAGCCCCCACGGCTGGAGATCCAGGCTCTTTGGGAAAGTCGGCATACAAAAGCCCCAAGTTGGCAGGGTTTACTGTCTGCTGCCTTCGATAAGCACTGCGAAAACTGCTCCAGGAATTACCATGCATGTGTTAATAGATAAAAGTGAGGCATATGAAAAGTTTTAGGTATTTACTTGAGCGAAAATCGGCTCCAGTCGAGCAGTACCAAAGCAAAAGTGGCTGGAAGGCCTCTGGCCACGGGAGCTGGGGAAGAACTTTTATAGAGAAAAGGCAAAGGCAAAGTGAGGAACTTAGCGCCTGGCTGGCTATTTGGATGGCTTGTCCGTAGGTTCACTCTTGTGACCGTGAGAATTTACATGTGGGCTTCCATTGTGGTTTGCTTATGTGGGTGCTATGACGTTAGAAGCCACCTCAAACTGATGGCCTCCTTTTTAATTAATTTAAGAATCTCCTTCTTTGGTCATCCTCCCGTACGTGAGAGATTGCCCAAGACTTTTGTACTGTGTCAGTCTCAGTCACCGTCAGAGTTCCACTGCTCTTGTCCCGTTGTGAAACTCCTGGGTTGTGGTGTCGGATCTGTGGAAGAGTGGCTGTCGCTGTTTTTCCCATCGTTCAGCTCGTTTCTGTTTCTCCGAGCACCGTGCGACCATCACGTGCTGGTGGCTACGAGCCTGCGAGAGCGTTGAGAGAACATGGCCCACCAGATGGATCGTGATCCTATTAGGTGGAAAATACCGGGACACTGCAGTGTCCTCCTGCCCTGCCCTCTCCCATCCCCCACCCCCGCCATGACCCAAACCAGCCAGTATCAAATAAATCAGAGGACAGAGCAGATGAGGGATCAACCTGCGTCCAAGGAGCTTGTTTGTTAATTTCTTGTGTTGGCATTTCTACAGAACCAGAGGTCTTGATCTAGGAACAGCCAGAGGTATTTGCCCTGGCACAGACTCTCCCTCGTTCAGCCAACAAGTAACCTGAAGCAGTTCTGTTATCTCAGACCATTGCCGCGACAGAGCTGTGGCCTTTAGACTCAGCAGGGGTTGTCAGGGTTAAGGGCCAGTGTCTAAACATATGTTCCTTTGTAACAACCCCAAGCCAGGGAAGAAGGGACCTTCCACATGACGTGCATGCAGAGGGGTCAACTTCTTTCTGGTAAATTCAGGGGACTGGAACGCTGTCGCGTTCCCAAGGTGTTGTGAAGGGACAGTGGAACAGTAACTACAGCAAGGGCACGTTGTCCTTCACCCTCCAGCTGTCAGGACAAGTTGCCCAAGCGTAGAGGTCACTGCCCAACCCCTGCCTGTGAAGGTGTAGCCAAGAGGTACATTTGGGTGTTAGCATCAGAGACCCAGGATCGGATTACATTGAGGCAAGAAACAAGCCTATGTAGACTTAGGGTGTTAACTTTATAAAAATGCACCTGCAGAACAATTTAGGCACGCCATGGCCTTCAGGATTCCCTTCAGGTCCTGATTTTGGCTTAGCGTGATGAATCCAGCAATTAGTGTAGTTTCCTACAATAGCTATTGTTTGTGAAGTCCTAATTATAGTAGTATCTTCCCATGCAATAACAGAAAAGGCGATAGCAAATGGGCAAAACAGATAAAGGTTTCATACTGGAGACGAATATTTGGATCTATGATCCTGGGAGAGCTGTATGCTTCTGCGGGAGGACCTCTGTGCTCAGTTGTAACCTCACACCTCTGGCTGGTGTATAGTTCCGAGAGTCTAGAGGAGCCCTTTCAACTACAAGCTGTGGACCCAAGGTTCAAGTTTCTGAAGTTTGGCTGCCATCTGGATAGTGAGGAGAACATAGTAGGATTCTTTCTAATGAGGTTCAAGGGCGGGTTCTTTCTTAGGTCAAAAGACCCACTCTCCAGGGTCTAAGCTGTGGGAGTTTCAACCATCTGCAGGAGGGTCATGAAAAGCTTCCTTCACCTGGTAGAAAGACACTGTGGCATAATCCATTAAAACTTTACAGTACTGAGTCATACCAATTTATGAGTACGGAGACACACATGGTCCTATCATCAAAGGCACAGGTCTTCCTATTACTATTTCATGAGATGTTAATTTATGCTTTCCCGTAAGTATTGATCTCATTGCCATCAAAACTGAAGGTGGAACGTTTGCCCAGGGCGATCCAGTCGATTCTGGTAATTCAGCTAGCTTTAGTTTTAAGCTACCATCTGTCCATTCGACTTTACTAGATGACTGAAGATGTAAGGACAGTAGTAATGCCATTGCGTCAGCAGCACCCTATTTGTTTAATTATTTGCCCAGCAAAATGAGCTCCCCATCACTGGAGGTCTCTCTGGGGATACCCCATGAAGAAAATTATCTTTTCTAAGAGTTTCTTGGCCATGGTTGTGACGTCAGCCCTTGAGTAAGATGTCAGTCCATCCTGAGAAAATACAAACAATGACGAGGACATATTGATAACCCATTGTGGTAGCAATCAGATGAATCCCATTTGTAAGTGTTCAAATGGCCCCATAGGGTTCCATCTAGTGGGCCATCTTAATGGTCTTCCTGGGTTAGGGGTTCGATCAATCAGACATTGGTCACAAACCAATTTTGTGGCCTTGGTACAGTCACCCACTAAAGCTTTTTCATAATTTAGGTCATTTTTTTCTGTGCCATGATGAGTTGCAGAATGTAGCACATCTCGTAATGGTATTTTTAAGGACTCGGGAAGAACCAGGAGGCCATCCGGGCCCTCAGTGTATCCTCGTCTAATAATAAATTTGCACACTTGGTCTCAACATTTGTTGCTCCAGCTCGGATGCCCGATTTTGTCTTTTATATAGATTATCATAAATAATTTGGCTAGATCAATCTTAGGAGTTCACTCAAGTTGTATACTGACTGATTTAGCATGGATATCCACTAGAGCATTTCCCTGATTATTTGGGTTCTGTTTTCCAATATGAACTTCATTTTTAATCATCCAATTCAGTCAGACAATAGAATGGCAGCGAGCAGTTCATCTACTCCCGAGTCCAGTTTACACTCTCGGTTTCCATCATAGAGCAGTGAGAGACCACCCCAAAGGCATATGTGCTGGTGGTACCTTTGGGTAGCTAATGAGTGAGGGCATGTCACTCTGCTCGTTACAGACTTAAAACAGGGAAGATTCCCCTTTCCTCAGTAACTCATACTGAGTTACTGCAGCATTCCTGTGTGTAGCTTCCCTTCTACATCCTTAGCATCGGAACTATTGACGAAGAGTATCAAATCTGGGTTTTCTAATGACTGGTTCTGTAAGTCGTGTGAAGGGTCAGGAACCGTGACCGAACATCTGCACATTTACCAGATCGGTACCATCCTCAGGCCAGGACAGGAGGGTTGAGTGAAAATTGCAACCTGCCCTTAACTTTTTCCCTTATGTTCCTGATTCACCATCAATGCCAGAAAATATTTGGGGAGCTTCCATGGCTTTTGTTGTCTCTGGCCCCTAAAATTCAGAGGTCGGCCTGTATAATAACCCAGGTCACTTTCACCAGACCACACCCGTGGGCACCCCTCCGCAAGCCGGGCTGACCCCCAGGGTCTCCTCTCTGCACGGCTAAATCCCCCCACCACCCGCCTCTCCTCTCAGAGGCAAGCTGTAGGCCCCCCACTGAGTGCAAAGAGTAGTGCCCCACTGCACCCCCTCCAACTTCCCCAGCAGATTAGTCCCTTTGGGAGTCAGTTACCCAGATGCCTTACCACCACTTCCCCTTGGGTTATTAGTGGTAAATTTGCTATCGAAAAAGAGTTTCCTTCATGATCTGCATGGGGTGATCAGCCGTGCAGTGACCGTGTCCATACTAAATACACGTGAAGGTAGGGGTTAATAAAAGCAGGCACCAATCACCTGCCTCTTGGTTCTCCAGGTTTCCTGGAAACCACTGTGCTTTGAGAACAAATGCTGGTTCTCAGACCGCTGTTTTTATCACCTGGGCTCAGTATATGTGGTGTTGGGAAAGGCTGTCTGGTTCCCTGACAGCGATCGTTTCAAAAAATCTTTCTGTATGTATCCGTCTCCTAGTCTGTAGATTATTTACACGTACACACAGACGACCTTTAGCTGTTTTTTTTTTTAAGATTTTATTTATTTATTTGACAGATGGAGATTATAAGTAGGCAGAGAGGCAGGCAGAGAGAGGAGAAAGCAGGCTCCCTGCTGAGCAGAGAGCCCGATGTGGGGCTCGATCCTAGGACTCTGGGATCATGACCTGAGCCGAAGACAGAGGCTTTAATCCACTGAGCCACCCAGGCGCCCCCCTTTAGCCGTTTTTATAATGCTTCAAGGGAACCTACTTATGACATAAAGCTGCTAGTAGAATGAACTGGAAGGGAACCTTCCTCCAAGCCCACACGTATTGGAAGGAAAAAAAAGAGAAACTTAAAAGCAATACCAGAATATTATGGTAATTTAATATTATGATAAGGTCATTCTGAACATAAATTAGTGTCTTTTAGGCATACATTTGTGACTTTGAAAACATTGATGTGGGTTATTGAGCATATATTTTATTTTTTGTTTTTAAGATTTTATTTATTTAACTGAGAGTGGGAACGCAAGCAGGGGGAGTGGTAGAGGGAGAAACAGATTCCCCTCTGAACAAGTAGCCCCCTGCAGGGCTCCATTCCAGAACCCTGGGATCATGACCTGAGCTGAAGGCAGATGCTTAACTGACTGAGCTACCCAGGCACTCCTGAGCATAAATTTTAGATGCTTACGATTCAAGGGGAAATGTACAGAAGTGTGAGTAGCACATCGAACAAGGATCAGAACTGGTTCTATGTTCAACTCCTGGCTCTATACCAACTAGCCATGTGACCTTGGGCAAACCACTGATGGAAACTGAGGCCCCACTTGAAACCTCACATTTGTGCATTACAGTTCTCCAAGGCTCTTTCCAGATTCTGCCCCCTCAGCCTGTGACCTAATAAATACCACACCTCACCAAAGTTCCCAGCAGGAATGGAGAAGAGGTGTGTATTATCCAGCTGGGACAGCAAATACATTGTGTTTTTAAGTAGCTCTGGGTTCTTTGTCTATTTACACAGGTTTACCTTCTTGTGAACACTGTATCTTTTTTTTTTTTTAGATTTTTTTTTAAATTTTTATTTATTTGACAGAGATCACAGGTAGGCAGAGAGGCAGGCAGAGAGAGTGAGAGGGAAGCAGGCTCTCTGCCAAGCAGAGAGCCCGATGCGGGACTCGATCCCAGAACCCTGAGATCATGACCTGAGCCGAAGGCAGCGGCTTAAACCACTGAGCCACCCAGGCGGCCCTGAACACTGTATCTTAATTACACTTTAGTGTATTAGTGTATAGTTGTGTCTTTGAGGGTATAAAGCCTACTCCATGTCTGACCACCTTCCAGAAAAACCCAGAACTGCTGAGTACCTTGTGCTCGCGGGCCCAGGTGCCCTGGTCTCACCCAGAAGCACAGTGATAATAATCTTTGAGGAGGTTGGGTTCTCTTTCCTCTCTGGAAACACCCCAATTTACCATTTTACGACTTCGTTGAATGGGACTTTCTAAAAAACGGTATGACTTCTTTGAATGAACTTTTTTTTAAAGATTTTATTTATTTATTTATTTATTTGACAGAGAGAGAGAGAGAGATCATAAATAGGCAGAGAGGCAGGTAGGGGGTGGGGGGGGGGACAGGCTCCCTACTGAGCAGAGAGCCCAAAGCGGGGCTTGATCCCAGGACCCTGAGATCATGACCTGAGCCAAAGGCAGAGGCTTAACCCACTGAGCCACCCAGGTGCCCCTGAATGAACGTTTAAAAGATATGCTCACGATTCACCGAACTGTTGGTGATCTTCCTAAGCTTAGATCTGCGAGATTTTATTTGCTCAGGATATTCTCAGTTCTGAGTATAAATGTAGACACACGAGAAATTCCTTGCTTTCTTCAACATGCATTTTAGGGTGTAGCAATTATTAATTACGTGAAGCCTTTTAGTTCTTAAATGTCTAAGGAAAGATTTCTTCAGAGAAATAACTCCCCGCAGGAAAAGCCTTTGAGCAAGCACCCTCCAAGCAACCTACTTGGGTGTCCTGACCCGTGGTTTGCGTCTGCGGTTGGCACTTGCTCAGAGTCTGGAGCTGGCTTTGCAAAGCCTTTGGTATGAGCATTGTCACGCCTCTTCCAGGGAAGCAGAGAGACCCCCTGGAGAACAGGGAGGTGCCTGAGACCCTGAAGCCAAAGTCCAGGCTGGAGCACAGAGCACAGACCACCGGGGAACGGGAAGCCTGGACCAGCCTCCCAGAATCCAAATGAGCTCAAACAAGCAGCCCACTTTTGTGATCTTCACAGTCAACCAGACTGTTCACCGTATCATTGACTTCCTTGCAAAATACCATTCACCTACTCTTTGATGACCTAGCCCGAAATAAAAGGGAAAACACTTTGTCTTAGCACTTCACTAAATGTCACTATCCAAACCAGGAGTCAGAAAACAGACTCTGGTCCCAAGGTCACACTACAGTAGCTGTGTAACTTTGAACTGCCTTGCCTTCTTCGGTCTTTGGTGGCCTGTGGAATGTGGAACCTGTCCAATCCCTCTCCCAGGGCCACTGAGAAGATGTCACAGGACAATATGTGAAGGTTTCCAGAGCTGTGAAATGCCAGGTGATATTTCTTTGACAATTAAATATTCGGGGTGGGGGAATCATAGCATCTTTCACAGCCAAATGGAATTGTTCAGGTATTGGAGAAAGCTAGAAATATTTAGGCAGATTACACCAAGGTTTACACAGGCTTTGCCTGACTCATTAAGCCATTCACAATCAGTTCCATAATTATTCTTCACTCAGGACTTTAGGCAATCTCAGAAAATACCTCCCTTGCTTTCCTCAGCAGTAACCACATTAAAGTATGCAACACACTTTAATCATCATGCTTTTTTCCATGGAGGTAAGCTATAAATAGAACAGACTACTTTTTTCTTATTGAGAGAGAGAGAAAGAGAGCGAGCTCAGGGGAGGGCCAGAGGGAGACAGAGAATCCCAAGTAGGCTCCATGTTCCAGCAGCCCTGAGTCCAGTGGTGGGCTGGACCCCACGAGCCGGAGATCATGACCTGAGCCAAAATCAAGAGTCAGAGGCTTAACCTACTGAGCCACTCAGGCACCCTTAGAACAGGCTTTTAAAAGCATAAGCAAAGAACCAAATCAGTGGCCTAAAAGCCTGGATGATTGCCAGAAGCAGCAGGCCTTCTGAACCAACCCTTTGTGTTCCCTGTGATGATGGGAAGTGCCGAGCTGTGCCCATGGGCGCCACTCACCAAGTGGGTGGCTCTGAGCCACCCCGTGGAGCCTCTCTGGGCTCAACTGGGCTGCTCCCAGGCTTAGGCAGAGTATACAAACCTGTATGCACATGACTACATCCAACAGATGGACCCCAAGAACAGACAGATTTGCAGGAGCCGAAGCCTTCCCACTCCACGGCTTCGACCTCTCCCTCTGCCCCAGCACTGGTCAGGCTTCCCTTCCTTTAGGCCCTTGGAGATCAGAGGTTCCTGTCTGCGACAACAGTACACCCATTCCAAGAATGAAGACCATCTCTGCAATCAAACTGTCAACTTTCTAGAAAATGTCGGCATGACTCCACAGGGACGTGCTGTTATCTCGAAGGGCCCAGAGGAAGCTGCGGAGAGAGACCTGGATCACAGCGGTGCAGAACTCTGCCCCCTTGAGAGGGAAAAGGAGAGGCTCCAGGTTACCAATGGTGGGGAACCCGAAAGGACCTGGCTGCCGTTCGCACATCTGTGCTCACGTACAGAAGATGATCGAGAGTGTCACACCAGGCTTCCAGTAAAACGTACGGTCTGGTCTGCTCGCTTTCCCATCAGCATCATTATTCAGAAGAATGGTTCTCTTGTTGAAATCGGCCATTTCTTGGGCAAAAAAAATACAGCTTCAGGGTGTGCCTGAGGCCCAGCCTTGCCTGCTCAGTCTCTCTGGCCCAGAAAGATTAGTTAATTCTTGAAACAAACTTGAACTTGTATCAAAGTCAACTGCTTTGATTGTTTGATTCAGCAAGTCCCAACAGTGAAAGACAAGGGTACCAGAAAGCTTGGGGATGGTATCTATGTTTCTGAAAAGAAACACTTCAAGAGATGGCTGATGAATAAGATTTAAATGGTCCAGATACAGAAACAGCAAGATGTCCAGTGAGTCCTCAGACTTACTTGTGTTATTTCAAAGATGCAATAAAAGTTGTGTATTAAGTTGGGGAAAAAAAGAAATGTAGGTCAGGGTAACCTTGGCCTGCCCTCCAGTGACCAGCACTGCATAGTCCCACTGGAGAGGGCTGGCAGGAGGGGCTTGCACAGGGCTCCGGGAGAACCCGTGAGCATGGCTCAGGCTTCCTGGAGGCAGTGATGGCTCTGAGTTTGAGGAGGTGAGTTGCTGAGTTGCAGGGGGGCGAGGGGAGTGGAGTGTGGGCTTGGTCAGGGATCAGGAGCAGAACATTCCAGGGGGAGTGGGAGTTCGGACCAAGTGCTGCACAGTGGGGGAGGGGCATAGTGTCATCCAGGACGGGGACAAGAAGGTGATGCTAAAAACACCAGGGCCAACTCACAAGGCCTTTAGCACTAAGCAAAGCAGCCCTTCATGCTGAAAACACTCAAGAGAGTGCTTTTGTCACTAGACCTCTCCAGCGGTCGGTAGATGAGCTGCCATTCCACGAGGCAACGTTCATGGTTCATGAGGCATGCCACAGGGTTGTCCTCTGTTCCGTAAGATGATTGAATACATTCAGGCATAACCTATTTGGGGCTCTGACAATGTCTCCTGGAGGCCTCTTCAGCCTAATGAGGGAGTCTCCCAGGGGGGATGCGGGAGGCATTAGGAATCCCCTGGTCCAGCCTCCCGCTCAGGTGAATGACCTGGTCTCTGTGCTACAGATCCCACCAGTCACTGTCCTTACAGTAGACTGGGGATTTACCTGACGGAGTCACCGCCAGAAAAGCAACAGTATCAGTCATTTAGCTCCCCCATCAGCCCTGGAGGAGGAGGAAGCTGTGCAGGGGCAGGAAGGGCCCAGGGTCATTCTGATATGCCGAACTGCTGTGCAATCCCATATCTCCTGCCCAGGTCCAGATGGCCTGACTCAGCATGGGCATGACCTCTGTCCCCTCCCCATCCCCCAGGATGGCCTTGCTTCTCACCCCAAGCTCTGTGCACATCTGGCACCTGGACCAGATTCACCGAAACCATTTCAGTAAAGGGTTAGGTTAATGAAAAGCCCTTTCCTCCTTGTTTTGGGTTTCAGCCTCCAACGGCCATTTAGCAGGAGTGTTTTCATGTTGTGACTTTTTCAGTTCTCCACGTCTCAGGTGGAATGTCAGCAGGGTG
The DNA here is from genome assembly GCF_022355385.1 of Mustela nigripes. Classification (NCBI taxonomy): domain Eukaryota; kingdom Metazoa; phylum Chordata; class Mammalia; order Carnivora; family Mustelidae; genus Mustela; species Mustela nigripes. The sequence continues at coordinate 31,546,100 of NC_081564.1, read as the reverse complement.
CCCCCAAGGCCTCTGCCCTGGACAGGGAGGCAGCTCCACACCCTTCTCATGCTGCGGGACCCACATGGCACAGAGCCAGAGCTCCAGCCTCCCTGGCCTGGAAAAGAGTGAGTCTCACTAAGATATTAATGACTTAAGGGACAACTGGGGGGCTCATTCTGTTGAGCATCCGACTCTTGATTTCAGCTTGGGCCATGATCTCAGGGTCCTAAAATCGAGCCCACTCCCCCCCACCCCAACACTCAATCCACCCCCCAACAAGACTCTGACCGTAGCAGGAAGTCTGCTTAGGATTCTCTCCTTCTCTCTCCCTCTGCCCCTCTCCCCCGCTCTCTCTCTAAATAAATATTTTTTGAAAAAAATATAAATGACTTAAGTCACACACACAGTAGGTATGTGGTTTTTCTTTTTTGATTTTCAACAACTAAAACGAAGTCAAAGCCCTTAATCACATGTGTTGCTATGAAGATACGCCTCCCTGGTCATGAGGGAGCTTTTTAGAATTACACAGAGGGCTTTTTCTTTTGCCCCTTGTAGCATGCCCCTTCTTCTCAGCATGTCCTTTAGATCTTTGGGGATTCTGATTCTTCATTTTACTGAAATCATGCCAGCACTAAGGCACCCAGGTTACACCCCAGAGCAGAAAGGTCTGGGGCTAGAGAAAGAGATATCTGGACAGGGTGTGTCCTTTTTCTTTTTTTAAGGTTTTTTTTTTTTTGTTTTTTGTTTTTTTACATAGAGAGAGATCACAAGTAGGCAGAGAGGCAGAGAGAGAGGAAAGGAAGCAGGCTCCCCGCTGAGCAGAGAGCCTGATGCGGGGCTCGATTCCAGGACCCTGAGATCATGACCTGAGCCGAAGGCAGAGGCTTACCCCACTGAGCCCCCCCAGGCGCCCCAGGGTGTGTCCTTCTTAAGAACCAGCGGCAGGTAGGCCTCCGAGCCTGAGAAGAATGTCGCAAGCAGCTTCCTGCGGCCAAAGGGTGTCCCATCTTATGGTCTCATGACAAATTCCGGCGCACCAAAGCTTCGAGGCCGCTGACTACACTTATTCCCCGGGAGCCCCGCCTCCCACCTGAGCTCCCCTCCTCTTCTTCATGGAGCCCAGGCCGCGCGGGTCATAGGAGGCGCAGTCTCGCCAGAACAAGCCACTGGGCAGTGACTTCTGAGGACCGAACCTTCTGCACCAGATTCCCCAGAGAGGAGCTTAGCTTCTGGGGAAACCGGCCCGGCACCCCCCTGCCCCTCCCCGGGAGTGATTCTCTGTGTCCCTAGACCTGGGGCCGGGGAGCTCGGCCGCGCGGCGCTGGGCGGAGGCCGCCCCCTGCTGTCGGCGGTGGCGAACTGCGTGGCGCCCGAGGCTACAGGTGCTCGCAGGCGTGGGCGCCCTGCAAAAACCATTTAGGCTCTGAGCTGACCCTGAGACTTAGGGGGTGATTTGAGCTGTCTGTCCCTTGACGGCAGGCGGAACTTACCTGCTGTGCTCTTCCGTACCCATGACTGTGTGGACACGGGATGTAGGAATCGTGACGGAGTAAATGCCATTATTCTATGTAATATGTATGCCACAGTGTGTGGGTAACCAAAAATTGTCAGCATAGGTCATGGCCAAAGTAAAGATACGATGTAAAATCTGAGTCCAATAAGAGTACAAGATGGAACTGAACAAGTTCATCCAGAGTTTAATCAAGTGTTCGACAGGAGGTGGTTTTTGTTTTTCTGGCTACAGTAGTAACTTGGGAAGAGGCATTTAATGACTTTAAGTGAAATTTAAGATGGAATGGGAGGGCCGCCTGGCTGGCTCAGTCGTTTAGGGTCTGCCTTCGGCTGGGGGTCATGATCCCAGGCTCCTGGGATCAAGCCCTGCATCGGGCTCCCTGCTCAAGGGAAGCCTGCTTCTCCCTCTCCCACTCCCCCCTGCTTGTGTTCCCTCTCTCACTGTATCTCTCTCTGTCAAACAAATAAATAAACTCTTTAAAAAATAATAATAATAAAAGATGGAATGGGAGCCCTGCTTCTGGACACTGACACGCAGAGTTTTGCAAGCTGAAGAGTCTCCCGCCGTCCCCACTGACCAGGGCTTGCTGACCCAGGCTGGAGGCTGTGTCCCAGCACTGGGGATGCTCGGGAGGGGTCCTTGGCCAAACTGCCCACGGATGCCGCTGACCCCCGGACGCTAGGGCCGAGCATGGCACTACGGCCGGTGAAACTGTGTGGAAATCTACAACACTATCAGTCAGGTCTTCAGAGTAGAGTGGTGCCCCCTGATAGACACGGCCTTCCTTTGTTAACACTTACTTTGCCATCCAGAAAAGCGCACTGTTAATTTGTGGTCAAACCCGTGTTATCAACAGTCGGGTCCTTCTTCCGGGACCTACCAAATGAAGATAATGGCGTCAAACTGCAGCCATCTTCACAGCCCATGGCAGTGAAATTCCAGCTTCTTCCTTGATGGAAAATTTGCTAATGTATGGTTTTAAACTTGTCATTAACAAAAATGCCTCAAGAGGTACGGTGCCCTAAGAAGGAAAAAACTGAATATGGAGCAGGCTACTGAGATGGAAAATGTGAAATCTTTGGTTCACAGTCTGTTTCCAGCTTTGCATTTAGAAGACTTTCAGAAAAAGAGAGAGCTCCATTCACTAGAGAAAACCCACCACCTGGTGGGACAGCCCCAGCCTCTCCAACAGATAAAAGCAGGAATCAAAGCTCACTCAGAAGCCAAA
>NC_081564.1:31474268-31542977 GCF_022355385.1 Mustela nigripes | reverse complement strand
AAGAACAAGGTGCTGGGGGACAATGGACAGGAGAAATGTGTCAGAGGGGAAGGGCACCAGAAGGCCTAATGGGAGGGGTAACATCTGAGCTAAGTCTTGAAGGATGAGTTAGGATTTGGAGTGGATGAAGGGAAGCAGTCTGAGCAGAAGAAATCACATGAACAAAGATGCTGAGTCAGCATGCCAGTGTGTAGTAAATTCAGCACCAGCCCGTAGCCGGTGTGACCAGAGGGTGGGAGAGAGGGGTGAGGGCAGCAAGCAGGGAGGCCAGAGAAATCATCATAATCAGGGGCACCTCTGCCTCTGCCTTCAGCTCAGGTCATGATCTCAGGGTCCTGGGATGGAGCCCCACATCGGGCTCTCTGCTCAGTGGGGAGCCTGCTTCCCCCTCTCTACCTGCCTCTCTGCCTACTTGTGATCTCTGTCTGTCAAATAAATAAATAAATAAATTTTTTAAAAGTTTAAAAAGAAATCATCATAATCAGTAGCGAGCATCAGTGAAGGCTTACTTACCCAATGCCAGGCACCATGAACTGTAAGAAAGTCATGGAGCCCTAGGAGCCATGCTGAAGACCATGATTTGTCTTGCAATGAGACACCATCAAAGCTACCTGAGCAGATTCCCTATTTGCCAAAGGACTGGAGCACACAGCAGGCTCTCGGTAAACATCTGTCAGATTAAATTCCACAAGATGGCAGTAGAGTTTAAATGGTGGCAAGACCCATACAAGTATGAAAGTTACAAAACAAACTCAGTAATGGCGTAGTTCAAATGTACTTGATACCTAGAAGGAATGAGTAGGTCCATTCAAGACACACAGCTTGTTTTAGAATCAATGAAAACTACGAAGCCACGCAGGGAAGCAGTTTCTACCAAAGGTCACTGTTCTACAAAGCGTGAACATAACAAGTATAGATTTATCTAAATATAGTATCTTATTCCTGAGGCAGCAGTGAGGAGATTAAACCCTGCTCTGCGACAGAATGCAGTCATCCCAGGGCCCTGGCTGGAGGGGAATTGCAGTCCCCATTCTGGTGGTAAGGATATGGGGAAATGGTGTTTCCAGTGGAAGCCAAATCCCTCGCTTCCCAGTAAGTGCACTTGAAGCCGGTTTTGTGCTCTCCAGCAGATTTGTAAGGTCTTGTTAGGGGACACAGGAAGCTGTACCTATGTTGGATCTACGTGCAAGGCATGCAAATATGACATAATTGCTACTCCAAATTCTGAAAAGCCCTAAGCGATTGGATACATTGGCCATAATCTTGTCTTGTCCAGAGCATTTTCCAAGCTTGCAAACCACCAGATGTGTGTATAAACCTCCGGGCTTCCCCAGGGCTATCACCAATGTGCCTGCTGACAGCTATGGCTAGAGAAACTTTATGCAAAGCCTAGAATGTGAGAAGGAGGACTGGTGTGGGGCAAGAGAGATGACAGCAGATAGGCGAAAAACCGGTCCTGTTGGCCACGCACTCCCTAGGTCCCGCAGTGCCTGGGAGAGTGGGGTGTCTACTGCCATCTAGTGGCTGGCAATATAGACACACCTCATACTTCCCTGCAGGCTTTCTGGAGCACCCCAGGTGGGGGTGGAGGCACAAACCAGGAGCCAAATGGGGCCAGGAGTTGTGTAAGAAGGATCTTGTCCCTGGCACATACAAAAGATGACCTTTGCTGTCTTTTGGCTTGGAATAACTTCCAACTGTGTTTCTACATTGCCTCCAAAGACACATTTTAGGCTTTGAGAAAAGCATGAGATTTTGCTCACCCAGGATCACTGTAGGGATTTAGTGCTTGGTATGGGTGTCCTACCCTGTAACTGCACTGGCCTCTGATGAATTTCTGATTAGCAGCAAGATCAATGAAGAAAAGGTAGTAAAAGGTGACAGGAAGATAGCCTGGATGGCTCAGTGGGTTAACTGTCTGCCTTTGTCTCAGGTCATGATCCCAGAGCCCTGGGATCAAACCCCACATTGGGCTCCTTGCTCAGCAATGTGCTCTCTATCACATAAAATCTTAGAACAAACAAACAAACAAACCACTAAAGAGATTTCCAGTGTGATACTATTTTGCTCTATTACTAGTTTTTTTTTAATTGAAGTATGATTTACCAATGGTAGAGCTCACCCTTTGTAATGTGCATCTCTGCCAAACTTGACAATGCATGTAGTTGTGTTACTACCACCACAGCCAAGAGTTTCAACCAGACCATCACACCCCCCACCCCCAGAAAATTCCCCAGTACACCCTTTGTAGTCACTCTCCCCCCAACCCCAGCTCCTGGGGTGGCTGTATTTTTGCCTTTTCCAAAATGTCATATCAATGGGATTACACAGTCCGTAGTCTTTGGAGTCTTGCTTCTTTCCCTTAGCAAAAAGCATTTCGGGCTCAAGCGTGTCGTTGCATATGCAGCAGGAATTCATGCCTTTTTTCCTGCCTGGCAGTCGTCTCTTGTACGGACGACTTGTCTGTTTACGCATGCCCAGTTGAGGCACATTTGGGTGGTCGTTTCCAGTTTGGGATCATCATGAATAAAGCCGCCATCTATATCCACCTTTCTATGTGAACATGAGTTCCTAGTCCCCTGGGTAAGTACCTTGAGATGGGATTGCTGAGTTGTCTGGTTGACGGTTTAACTTAAAAGAAGCTGCGGAGCTATTGCCCAGTTTGCGTTCCCAGGAGCCGAGCACGAGAGTTCCTGTTGCTCTGGCTCCAAGCGCTCTATCAGCACTGGGTATTGTATTCATTGTGGTTTTATTTTTAAGTGAACTCCACATCACACGTGGGGCTTGAACTCACAACCCCGTGTCAGATTTGTTTTTAAATTTTAAACTTGCCCCATCCTGGGGTGCCTCGGTGGCCCAGTCAGGTGGGAGGCGGGTCTCTTGATTTCTGCTCAGGTCATGATCTCAGGGTCATTGTGCCCAGCGTGGAGTCTGCTTGGGATTCTCTTTATCCCGCTCCCTCTGCTCCTCCCCACCCCACCCCACCCCCACTCGCACTCTCTCTCCTTCAAAAATAAATAAATACACAAATAAGTTTCACCATCCTAGTCTACGTCCATACCACCCTGAACGCGCTGGATCTCGTCTGATCTCGGAAGCTAAGCAGGGTCGGGCCTGGTTAGTACTTGGATGGGACACCATCCTAATAGATGGTACCTCATCATAATTCTAATTTGCATTTCTCTAATGACTAATAATGCTGACTTTCTATTAGTGTGCTTATTTGTACATGAATTATCTTCTTTAGTGAAGTATCTCTCCAAATATCTTGCCCATTTTCTATTGAGTTGTTTCTTTTCTTGTCATTGAGTTATTTAGAAAACCTTAATCAGAGGGAGGACTGGGTGGCTCAGATGGTTGAGCGGCTGCCTTTGGCTCAGGTCATGATCTCAGAGTCCTGAGATCAAGCCCCACGTTGGGTTCCTTGCTCAGCAGGGAGCCTGCTTCTCCCTCTGCCTGTTGCTCCTCCCCACCTGCCCATGCTCTCTCTCTCTCTGACAAATAAATAAATAAATAAAATCTTGAAAAGAAAGAAAACCTTTATCAGATATGTAATTTGCAAATACTTTCTCCACATCCATGGCTTGACTTTTCATTTTCCTAACAATCCCAGAGCAAACATTCCTAATTTTTATAAAGTTCAGTTTATCATTTTTTTCTCTTATGGTTCATGACTTTGACATTGTAGCTAAGAAATCTCTGCCTAACCCAAGCTCAGCATATTTTTCTCCTATTTTATATTCCAGAAAGGTTATAGTTTTAGGTTGTACATTTAGGTCTGTGATCCAGGTTGAGTTATATTTGTATATGGTCCGAGGTATGGATCAAAGTTCATTCTTTCATATGGACAGCCAACATTCCAGAATCATTTGTTGAAAGACTATGTTTTTTCATGGACTTTGCATTTTGTTGATCAGTTGACCATATATGTAGGGATCTATTTTTGAACTCTCTTCTGGTGCATTTTGGTCCGTGTGTCTCTCCTTTCACCAATACCACATGCAGTCCATGACTGCAGCTTTATAGTAAGTCTTCAAGTCAGGTAGAGTGAGTCTTTCAATTTTATTCTTCTTTTTCAAAATTCTTTTGGCTCCTTTGACTTTCCACCTAAAGTTTGGAATCACCTTGTTGATTTTCTAAAAGAAAGAATTCCTGCTAGCATGTTGATTGGGGTTGCATTGAATCTGTAGATCAGTTTGGACAGAACTGGCATCTTGTCAGTACTGAACAATATTGAATCCACAAACAAGAGGTCTGGTCCCCATTTATTTATATCTTCCTTGATTTCTTCATCCGTGTTTTATGGTTTTCGGAAAACCATAGGTTTTCCATAGACCATAGGTCTTCGACATATTTTGCTAGATTTCTACTCAAGTATTTTGTCATTTTTGTTATTTTTTTATTGTGGTGCATTTATCACCACTAACCATTTTCAGAATTTCTTCATCATCCCAAGCTGAAACGCTGTATCCATTAAATGTTAACTTCTCACACTTAACCATGACGAGCACGGAGTATTGTATAGAATTGTTGAATCACTATCTTGTACACGTGAAACCAATATAATACTCTATATTAACTATATTGGAATTGAAATTTAAAAATTAATTTAAAAATAAAAAATAAAAAGCCCCCCAGTCAGTTAAATGCCAGATTCTTGGTTTTGGTTCAGGTCATGATCTCATGGGTGGTGAGATCAAGCCCAGGTCGGGCTCCACACTCAGCAGGGAGTCTGCTTGATTCTCTCTCCCTCTGCCCCTCCCCCTGCTTGAGGGCACACCCTCTCTCTCTCTCTCCATGTCTCTCTCAAATAAATAAGTCTTTAAAACAACAACAACAACAAACAAACAAACAAACAAAATAACCTCATTCTTTCCCTTTCCCTAGCCCCTGGTTACCTCTATTCTACTTTCTGTCACTACGAATTTGACTACTATTTCATAGCAGTTGAATCACATAGTATTTGTCCCTCTGTGACTGGCTTATTCCATTCAGTGTAATGTTCTCCAGGCTCATTCATGTTGTAGAATGTGTCAGAATTCTTTCGTTTTGAAGGCAGAATAACATTCCCTTGGATGGGTATACCACATTTTGCTTATCCAATCATCCCTTTACAGATACTTGGGTGGCTTCTACCTCTTGACTATTGTGAATAAGGCTGATATAAATATAAATGTACAAATATCTGTTTGAATCCCTGCTTTGAATTCTTTTGTGTTTATACCCGATCCTATGGTAATTCTATTTTTAATTTTTTGAGGAACCACCATATGGCTTTCCATAGCATCTGTACCATTTTGCATTACTATTCTCAATGCAAAACTCTTCCAGTTTCTCCACATACTCACCAACACTTGTTTTCCTTTTTTTTTTTTTTTTTGGTGTTTTTTTTTCCTTGAAAATTGCTATCCTATTGGGTGTAAAGTGATATCTCATTTTGGTTTCGATGTGCATTTCCTTAATGTCTAATTATGCTGAACATCTTTGCATGTGCTTATTGGTCATTTGTAATATCTTCTTTGGGAAAATGTCTGTTTCTGTTCTTTGATTATTTTTTAATTGAGTTATTTTTATGGTTGAGTTGTTAAAATTCTTTATGTATTCTAGATATTAGAACCTTGTCAGATATATGACTTACAAATATATTCTCCTGTTCTGTGGGTTGTCTTTTCACTTTCCTGCTAGTGCCCCCCCCTTTTTAAAAGATTTTATTTATTTATTTGACAGAGATCACAAGTAGGCAGAGAGGCAGGCAGAGAGAGAGAGAAGCAGGCTCCCTGCTGAGCAGAGAGCCCGACATGGGGCTTGATCCCAGAACTCTGGGATCATGACCTGAGCCGAAGGCAGAGGCTTTAACCCACTGAGCCACCCAGGCGCCCCCCTCCTGTTAGTGCTCTTTGATGTGTGAAAGTTTTACATTTTCATTAAGTCCAGTGTAGTTGTTTTGTTTTGTAGATGCCCTTAATCAGCTTGAGGAAATTCTTCCCTGTATTTATTTTGCTAAGAGTTTTTATCATGAACCGTTATTGAATTTTGTCAAATGCTTTCTCTGCATCTACTGAGATAATTGTATGGTTTTTCTTTATTATTATTATTTTTTTATTAATATATAATGTATTTTTTGCCCAGGGGTACAGGTCTGTGAATCATCAAGCTTACACATTTCACAGCGATCACCATAGCACACGCCCTCCCCAGTGTCCATAACCCCACCACCCTCTCCCTACATCCCCAGACCCCCTAGCAACCCTCTGTTTTGTGAGATGAAGAGTCTCTTATGGTTTGTCTCCCTCCCTATCCCAACTTGTTTCCTTTTTTTCCTTCCCTACCCCCCACAACCCCCTGCCCTGCCTCTCAAATTCCTCATATCAGAGGGATCTTATGATAATTATCTTTGTCTGATTGACTTATTTCCCTCAGCATAATACCCTCTAGTTCCATCCATGTCATTGCAAATGGCAAGATTTCATTTCTTTTGATGGCTGCATAATATTCCATTGAGTGTATATGTGTGTGTGTGTGTGTGTGTGTGTGTGTGTACCACTTCTTCTTTATCCATTCATCTGTCAGTGGACATCTAGGTTCTTTCCAGTTTGGCTATTGTGCACATTGCTGCTATAAACACTCGGATGCACGTGCCCCTTCAGATCACTGCATTTGTATCTTTGGGATAAATGCCCAGTGGGGCGATTGCTGGGTCGTAAGGTAGCTCTATTTTCAATTTTTTGAGGAACCTCCATACTGTTTTCCAGCACCAGCTTGCATTCCCACCAACAGTGTAGGAGGGTTCCCCTTTCTCTGCATCCTTGCCAACATCTGTTGTTTCCTGACTTGAGCCAAAGGCAGCCGCTCAACAGACTGAGCCACCCAGGCATCCTTGGAGCTAAATTTTGAAAAATAACGCTGATTAGGGTGCCTGGGTGGCTTAGTCATTTAAGCATCCAACTCTTGATGTCAGCTCAGGTCATGATCTTGGGCTTGTGAGATGGAGCCCCGTGTGGGGTTTGGCACTGGGCATGGAGTTTGCTTAAGGTTCTTCCTCTGCCCCTCCCCCACTGTCGTGCACTCTCCCTCAATTAAAACAAAACAAAACAAAACACAAAAACCTCTGATCCATTAATATTTTGAATTGGTAATACATGTACATGTTCATTAATATTCATGTTCGTAATACATGTACGTGTTCATTAATATTAATATTTTGAATTGGTAATACATGTACGAAGTTCGCAAAATACAAAGATTATAGAATACAAATTACATTCCCTCTTCATCTCTCTCTTATCCCCCAGTGCCATCCACTAAGTCAAATGTTATTAGTAGTTTTCTGAGCAACTTAAAAAGACAGGCTTCTGGGCGCCTGGGTGGCTCAGGTCAGGATCCCAGGGGCCTGAGAGTCAGTTTGGTATTTTGTTTGTTTCTTTTGCACGAACGCTTCCCCCCTTTCTGAGTGCGCGGCCCTTAAATCCAGACACCTCACTTAATGAATGTGCGGACTGATTCGTGAAGTGAAAGAGCCTGAAACACAGGCTTTATTGATTGCTCTGCTAAAATCCCCTCGAAGTGTCCAAACCGCGCTGTTTTCCCACAAGGCCCTGCTGTTCCAGTGAGGGGTTGCAGTCCTGACCTGGCCCACCTCTCTGAAAGAAGAGTCTGTCCTGACAACAGGACCCATCCCATCAACGCGCTGAAGCCTCGAGTCCTCGCCCTGGCCGGCAGGGGGCACCCCGAGTCCTGGGGGGCTTGGACACGCACCAGCGGAGGTGGGAGCTTGCCTGGCTCTAGACCTCGAGGTCTGGGCTCCACCCACCCGGTGAGACTCTGAACTCTGTAGGGGTTAGGCCAGAGTGGGTTTCCTCAACCAGACAAGGTCAGAGAGGATCTTTCCTGCAGAGAGGAAGTGGAGGCTGGCCTCTGCGGAGGGGGAGCCCCCCAGCCCGCCCCCCAAACAGGAACTAAAGCTCAGGCAGGCTGCAGGGAAGGAACCGGAGGGGCAACTGAGGGTGTGTGGGCGTGGTCTGAGCCCTGTGATGTGGCAGCCTTGGCTGGAGCCCCCCTGGGGTAACCCGTTGGTGGGAGATGCAGGGAGTTTAGGGGCCGATGGAGAAGATAAAACACACATGAATAATACCAGTGTAGGGTATTACCTGAATCGATTCCCTGAAGAGGAATGAACAGATCAAGGGTAAAGATCATTTTTCATGTTCATATACATACTCTTGAATTACTTTCCAAAGAAGTGGAACAGTTTATACACCAACCAGCAGGAAGACGATAAATTCCCATTTTACTGCTCTCTCATCAGTGTTGGTTTTTATTTTATTTTATTTTTTAAAGATTTTACTTATTTATTTGACAGATAGATCACAAGTAGGCAGAGAGGCAGGCAGAGAGAGGAAAGGAAGCAGGCTCCCCGCTGAGCAGAAAGCCAGATTCGGGACTCGATTCCAGGACCCTGGGATCATGACCTGAGCCGAAGGCAGAAGCTTTAACCCACTGAGCCACCCAGGCACCCCAACCAGTGTTGGTTTTTTAAAAAATCTTTACTAAAGGATAGGAGACAGAAGACAGCATCTGTTTATTTTTTAAATTTATATCCTCATGGGGTGCCTGGGTGGCTCAGTCTGTTGGGTGTCTGCCTTAGGCTCAGGTCATGATCCCAGGGTCCTGGAATCAAGTCCCACATCTGGCTCAGCTCAGCTTCCTGCTCAGCAGTGGGCCTGCTTCTCCCTCTCCCACTCCCACTCCCCCTGCTTATGTTCCCTCTCTGTCTCTCTCTGTCAAATAAATAAATAAAATCTTTTCTTAAAAATTATATTCCTTTGATCATTTAGTGAGTTTTGACATTTCCTTAAGCCTATTCCTCACGTCACTATTTTTTCATTTTTGAAAACCAGTTTTGCATGCTTTAAAAAGGTAAGTTTTTGAATAAGTTATGAAGAAAAGCGTAAGTGCCAGCTATTAAATTATTACTGTAATGAAAACAGTTTAATAGACCTGGGAAGGGGGTGCCGGGGTGGCTCAGTTGGTTGAGCTGCTGCCTTCGACTCAGGTCATGATTCCAGGGTCCTGGGATTGAGCCCCGCATCAGGCTCCCTGCTCGGAGGAGGGGGAGGAGGGGAGGGGGGGAGGAGGAGGAGGAGGAGGCTCTCCTGTCAGCTTAAGCATCAATGCAGCAACAACAGGGAAAGAGCCCTCGGCCTCCTGCTTACATGTCAGAAATAAGAAAGTAGTATCTACTCGCATTTTAAAACATGCATATGCCCTGGGGCACCTGGCTGGCCCAGTTGGTAGAACGTGCGAGTCTTGATTTCAGGCTCATGAGTTCAAGCCCTGTGTTGGGCTCTGTGCAGGGTGAAGAGCCCACTTCAAAAAAAAAAAAAAAAAAGCACAGCCTAAGAGCCAACGGTTTCATTTCTTGGTGTTATACCCCAGAGAAACACCCATGCACACAGGATGCATTTATGACAATGTTTAGCACAGCACTGTTTCTACTCATGAACCATTAAAAACAGCTCAAAATGGAGCAAGAGGGGAGATGTTGTGAATAACAGGTTATATCCGTGCTGTGAATCAGGGAGCAGAAGTTCAAAAGTCAGAGGTGGGCAATGTGTACTAAGACAAGAAGAACTACATACCGGTGAATGAAAAAGGCAAGTTGCATACAATACCAGTTACAGAAACCAATACCCCAAGTAATACTCAGATGTATATATGATTACCTAGAAAAAGGCACAAAAGGATTCACATGGGACGGAGAACTGGGCAGGAATGAGGCCAGAATTGGCGACCAGCTGAGGTGTTCCAATATCTGTCAGGTTTTCATAAAACTGTCTCATGATGACAAGGTATTTGTGTGAAGAGTCCGGTCCTGTTTTCTATAGACATGTTGTGGTTGATGTTGGCACAACTCATTGCTAAAAAGCAGAGTTCTGCTTTGCCCTTCTGCCCAGTTGGGAAAGGCGAGGACTGTTCACCCTGGAATTAGCCCCAAAACACGGTCTTCTTTGGGCACTTTCTTTGGAGAGAAAAATTCAAATTGAAGTCAGCGGAAAAGAACATCACCTTTGTTCTTATATTTGGAAGGAAAAAAACCATCCCCAGTAATGAGAACAGCCAACATGAGTGTCGGGCAGGGACAGGGAGAGGATGCCCCTGAGTTGTTCCCAGCCAGGCACAGCCTGGTCATCGAGGGCCAGCGTTGGGCCACAGGGATAGGCCCTTTCTCCCAGGCGATACTTGCAGACTGGAGCCTATGGAACCCCACAAAGAGGGTTGATCCTAGAAGACTTTCTGGAGAAAAGGTCTAGAGCTTTCCTCAGCTATTTAAGGGAGCTTGAACCCCAAAAGTTTGAGAATCATTGCATTGGGGTGACACGGTGGCATAGGCAGGCAATAACTCAACACTGAGGTTCCCATGCAGGCTACAGAAGAAATTTTAAACCTAATGCCCATTCCAGAATCTAAAAGCACTTTTGCTTTTTTTTTTTTAAGATTTTATTTACTTATTTGACAGAGACACAGCGAGAGAGGAAACACAAGCAGGGGAAGTGGGGGAGGAAGAAGCAGGCTTCCTGAGGAGCAGGGAGCCCTATGCGGGGCTTGATCCCAGGACCCTGAGATCGCGACCTGAGCCGAAGGCAACAGCTTAACCCACTGAATGGCAGTTTTGCTTTTAATCTAGATGGAGAAACAGTTGTCCAGACTGAGGCTTCCTCACCCCACAGAGGGTTCGTGCCAGCCCCCCTCCTCCCAAGGGGTTGCTAGCTTACCCCACACCCCCTCAGATCCATGGCTCCGCCTCCAGCCACAACTTTGCCTGGGGAGCTGAACGTCCACCTGGGTGACTCGTCCAGGGCCTCACTCCCAGCACGTAGCAGAGCTGGACACACACCCCCAGTGTGCCTGACACTCTGCCCCGGTTATCATTCCTCTGGCTGAGGAACAGAAGCTACTGGAACACTGAATAAAGTGTGCTCTGGCTTTCTGGAGGCCTCTAGGAAGCCTTACCCTCCTGCGTATAAACACATCTGCCCCATCCCCCAGTTCCTTTCTTCTCATTGTGATCCCCAGTCTCCTTAGTTAAAGCGTGAGAAAGACAGCGCGGGTCGGTCAGAAGCAATGCTCTCCAACGTTGTGAAAATTCACTTCAAATTCTTGTTACCTGGCTCACTCTGGCCAAGGCATCGCTCTCCGTGTTTGTGACTTGCTTTCGGGGGCACCAGAACCCAAACCTACTCTGTGTGAAAGCCAGAGGCTGGGAACGTGCTAGAAAGGCACTTCCCCCACAGCCCACACGTGAGGTCTCTCACCCATTTCCTTCTCCTGGGCTTGGCCACCACATGCTTAGGAGCAACACGTGCCCCCTGCCCTTCTCTGCCTCTCCACATGCCCTCCTGCAACCACCCACCCCCTCCTAGGGCACAGGTCCCCACTTAGGAGCAGACAGGGAGCTGGCCAGCCTTGGCTTCCAGCCGGGACCTCACCCTGAGGCCTTCTGAGTGTGAGCCACCAGCGGCAGTTCCCAGCCCACAGCTCTACCTGGTATAGCCCACGGGCCAGTGGGTTTCAGCCTAATGTCCATCTCAGCTGCCACCTTGCTTGGTCTCCCATGTTTCCCCTCTCCGGAAAGGCCTCGCTGCCTCTCCAGCTACCGACTCTGAAATATCAGGGTCTCTCCAGCTGCTTTCCTTTTTTGTCCATCATCAGGTTCTGTGAAATGTTCCCTTCCCCGTCCCAGCCCCTTCCCCTTCCCCTCCCCAACTATCAGTGCCCTTGACATCTGTCACGTGGGTCACCTACAGGCCCTCTAGCTCAGTCTGGCTTCTAAGCCACCCCGGAGTGGTCTTCTCAAATCTGTGTCTGAGCAGGTCACCCCCACCTCCTCTGTTGGTTCTCCACTGAGAACAATGGTCACGTGCCTTCCGAGCTGTGCAAATTGACTCCAGCATGGCTTCCCCGAGGGGTCATGGGACATTCTCCTCTAAAAGCCCCCACACAACCCAGGACGCCAGACACGCTGAGCAATGCAGGATAGAGTCCCCCATACACCACATGCTCCCTCATGCTTCAAGCCTCAGCTCCAGGGGCCCTTCCTGGACACCCTTCAGGTGGAATTCCTCACTTTTGTTCCCTTTGCAATATGCATTCACGTAGTAAGGCTAACATAGCCCCTTATCATTCATCAGTCCTTAACAGGCCTACCCTGAGTGCCTTAGGATCCAGACGCCTCTCCAGACCCTAGAAATATGCAAACCAATTGCACCTAGTGGCCTGCTTGGTTCCTGGTATATCAGAATCTCCTGTGATCTTGACCTTCATGATCTTCACTGTTCCAGAACAGGTCTAATACACTTGTCTCTCAGGCACAAGAAAAGTGCCTTATACATAAGGTAGGGATGTTTGGGTAGCTTGACTATACACTGAGTGTTAGGTGTGATTGTGAGATGATTTTTATTTTGTTAGGAGTGCTAATGTCACCGTGTTATGTGAGAGAAGGTCCTTGTTTCTTCAGAGATACAAGCTGAAAACGTTTATGTGAAGGGGTGCAACAAAAATACAGATAAATAACAAGCAAATATGTCAAAATGTTAACAGTGGTTGAATCCAGGCCCTGGGCATAAGGGTGCTCACAAAACATTCTGCCTCTACGTCTGTACATTTGAAATTTTTCACAATAAAAAGTTTTCTGGAGGCGCCTGGGTGGCTCAGTTGTTTGGGCGACTGCCTTCGGCTCAGGTCATGATCTCAGAGATCAAGAGATCAAGTCCTGCTTGGGGCTCCCAGCTCTGCAGGGAGTCTGCTTCTCCTTCTGACCTTCTTCCCTCTCATGCTCTCTCTCACCCTCTCTCTCTCTCAAATAAATAAAATCTTTTTTAAAAAAAAGTTTTCTACAAAGTGAGTTGAGTTGATTTGCCTGGTCCCCATTCTCATCTATCAGTCCAGGGGTGTGCTTTTTCGTCCCTGTGGGCTGCTATACCAACATACCCCAGAATGGATAGCTTATTGACAACAGAAATTTACTGCTCGTAGTTCTGGAGCCTGGAAGCCTGAGAAGTCAGGGTGAGAGCTAATGAGGCTCTCTTCCTGGTTCACAGCTGGGACCTGCTTGCTGCATCCTCCCACAACAGACGCAGCTAGGGATCTTTTCGGAACCTCTTTCAGAAGGCATTTTTCAGGGGCGCCTGGGTGGCTCAGTGGGTTAAGCCACTGCCTTCGGCTCAGGTCATGATCTCAGGGTCCTGGGATCCCGCGTCAGGCTCTCTGCTCAGTGGGGAGCCTGCTTCCCTCTCTCTCTCTCTCTTTCTCTCTCTGCCTGCCTCTCTGTCTACTTGTGATCTCTCTCTGTCAAATAAATAAATAAAATCTTTAAAAAAAAAAAAAAAAGGCATTAATCGCACCCTCCTGGCTGACGCACCTTCCCAAAGTCCCACCTCCTAATAACATTACACTGGGCATTAGGACTTCGATACATGAATTTGGGGATGGGACACAAACATTCAGGTCATAGCAGGGTATCAGCGGGAGAAGCCCCAACCCCAGTGGCATCCAGCAGAAGACACAGTTCTGCGCTCTGTGGTTGGGGAGTTCCCAGCAGGCCCTCTCGAATCCAGGACTCTGGAAGGAAATTGCTCTTGGCTTCAACACACCTTCCAGCAAGTCAAATGAGGTTCGTTTTTATTGTTTGTTTGTTTGTTTGTTTGTTTTTTAAAGATTTTATTTATTTATTTATTTATTTGACAGAGAGAGAGAGAGAGAGTATGCGTGAGGGAACACAAGCAGGGGAGTGAGAAAGGGAGAAGCAGGCTACCCCCCAGGACCCTGGGATTATAACTTGAGCTGAAGGCAGATGCTTAATGACTGAGCCACTCTGGCGCCCCCAAATGAGATTTGTTGACCCCCACAGACCTTGAAGAGGAATAAGGGTGTGCTTGTTTCTGTGAGCTGACTTGAGGAATGCAGACAGAGGAGCCGTGTTTTGGGTGTGCTAAGACAGAGTTGAGTCAAGAGAAGGGAGGCACAGGACAGGCTACAGCTCTTGGGAAACACACAACAGGGCAGCCCGCAGTTACCAATAATTTACGGAGCCAGTCACTCGACTATGTGCAGGACAGTAAGCACTAGCAACTCTATATCCTAGAAAGTTTCTACTTTTTAAAGCGCTGGAATGAAGGGACTGCTGCTTCACACCGTAATTTACTAGAGGCTTCTGCTTCCATTTTGTAGGTAAGAGCCCCGGAGAATCCCTGACAAGCCCCCTGCCGGCTTCCAAGGTCTACAACAAGCCAGAGTGCGTCTCCTAGGATGGTTATTTGTGCCAGAAAGCCCTCAACAAAATCCCCCTCCGCCCTGCTCGGCTTCTGTCTTGCCTTCCTTACTCTGAGAAAGTCCCTTAATTTGAGCTAAAATATTGTTAACAAAGTCCAGCGGTTCCTTTACCTCTCTGATCTGAACACGCTTCTCACAGCTCCCAAATGCCCATGATACAGCCGTGAAGCAACCTGAAAGGAAGGGAGCCAAGGTTCCCCCCAAGCACCTGAAGGGCTACGTGTCCAGGTGTCTGCAGGAACCTCCTCACCTTGCCAACTGGCTTGCGGAGCTTGGAGCGGAGCGGGACGTCGTGGGCTGCAGTCCCGGCGCCAACCCAGCTGGCCCTCGGGGTAACTCCTCCCGCACCTCATCTCCTACCCCACCCCGGCCTCTCCCCGCATGGCCTGGGTTTGAAAACAACACATCTGCCTTTTCACAGTCAAAGCCACGCTATCCTGGCTGGCGATGTCGCCAATTTCTCCAACTCCCAGAACGGGCAAGGCAAGCCTAGGCTAACAACGACCATCCAGGGACCCGCGGAGCAGCTGGAGGTCGAGAGCCCCGGGTGCCGTCCTCTGCAGCGGTCTGCGAGAGCTGTTTCCCCCGGGGGCCCCGAGGTGGCACTGACCGGGGCGCACTCCCAGAAGGCCAAGCCGCGACCTTCGGCTGCGGAGAGCCCATTGCCAAGCTCCTCGCCCTGCGCTGGGCGGGCCGGCGGGGGCCGGGGCGGGGCTGGCGGCAGAGCTTTAAGAGGGCGCCGGCGGGCAGAAGCGGAGCCTGTGAGGGGGGACCCCAGCGATGGAGACCGCCCGGGACTACGCCGGAGCCCTCATCAGGCGAGTGCGGCGCGAGCCCGGCTCAGGGCTACGCTTGAGCGTCCCCCCGCGCCCCCACGTCCCCCGGCGCCCCGTATCCCTCTGAGCGCCGTAGTCCCCTGGGCCCCTTGTCCCCTCTTAGCCCCGCGTCGCCTTGCATTTCAAGCACCCCGCACCCCGGAGCGTCCCGCGCCCGTGCGCTCTGAGTCCCACCGGCGCCCGGTGTCCCCCGACGCCCTGGGCGTTCTGCTGCCCCCTGTGCCTGGCATCTCTGTGAGCCCCTCGGCTCGCCTGCACCCGGGGTCCTCCGGCACCCCTGTGCCCCGCGACTCGGAACTCCCCGAGGCCGCGTCCCAGCCCACGCACACAGCCTCACCTCTGGTGCCCACGCCTTCGGGCAGCGCGAGCGGGCAGAGCCCGAGCCAGGCGCAGGGCTCCTTCCCCTCCTCCAGCTGGCTGCAAGTGCCAGGTGTGGCGCTCCCGAGCTGCGCGGGCATCCACGGAACAGGTGACAGTGGTGAATGCGGGAATGGCTGAATTTCTTGCTGGTGCTGCAGCCCCGCGTGCAGATCCTCGAGGGCCCAGTCGCGGGAAACCTGGGCAACGCGGGGACAGGACTTCTAGGGTATCTCGGGATCTCAGCGGGAGCTGGGGCCCTGGTGGGACACTCGGTGGCTTTGGGATGGTCCAGACTTACCCCTAAAGATGAGTGAGGGCTATTAGCTCCAAGAGGAGGTGGGCTGAGCCGAGAGCACCCCTTGGGCTTAGAATGCGCGGTGACCCCTGCTTGATGACTCCACCCAGACTTGTGAGGATGTGTTTGGAGGGAAGCGCTCCCCTTCTCGCCGCATCTGAGAGCGCCCTCGGGGGGCCCGGGGGCCCCGCGGGGCCCCCCCCCCCCCCCCCCCCCCGCTCTCCCGGGGCTTTGCCACCCGCTGGTGGGGGCGAGGACCCAATTTCTGTTCATCTTCATACTGATGTAGGAAAGAACGTTAGGGTTCCAAGCCTACTGCCTAGAAAGAATTCTTAAGAGGTCTTTGATGCAAAAAGGTGATTTTATTAAAGCAGGGGACAGGACCCGTGGGCAGAAAGAGCTGCACTAGGGTCATGAGGAGTGGCCCATTATATACTTTCAACTGGGGAGGGGTTTAGGGATGGTGTGGGCCTTCCAGGTGTTTTGGAAACAAGGTTTCCTGGATCCCTAGGGGACTAGGATCTACTATTATTATCTACTATTATTAGGAAAGGTCCTTTATTACTGTTTAGTAGAAACTCTGTCCTGAGACCCTTCAGATGTTTATGGGTGGGTCATATACTTGGGAGATGATTGCCAACATATATCTTGTGGGGTAGATCTAAAGAAAGTTCTCAAAGAAATTTTTGTGTGTTAAAGTAGACTTATAGGATCCTAGGGGAGGAAGGGGGTTGGGCTGGGATTGTCTTTTGCCCTTAGCAAAGCATTAACATTCAGACAGTTGAGTCCCTAGAGGAATGTCACTCGGCCTGTTTTAAAGGCTTGTCAATGAGCTGTGGGTAGTAAGGAAACTTAATGATGTCTCTTCTGCTTTTGTTTCCCACTTCAATATCTGACATTCCCTATCCTGTCCTTGTTAATAAAATCCAAATATTGTATGGAAGTAATTTTTAAGTATAGATTAATGAAAGGGATAGTGCTTCCTTGAAGATCTTCGAAGTGCTTCAAAAAGGATAGAGAAGCCCTTGAGTTCTTTAAAATGCAGGTTTTCAAAGGTGACTGATCCCATTTGTAGGAAAGGTCAGAGGGACCTCGTAGGTTGAAAGGAAAGGGTGGCAAGGGAGAGCCACTCTGCAAAATCAGTGTGATGTATAGAGGGCTGAATTTGCTGTGTGCAACACTCAAGGTTAGGAAAAATAGCTTCCAAAATGTACATGTGGTCTGTCTAAACTGCATTGGCTCTCTCTTTAAAAATAAACAACAACAACAACAAAAAAAAAATCCAAAAAAACAGAAGTCAAGTAGTAGGAACCAGGAAGGGTGAAAAACAGACTTGCTTCACACGTCTTCACTAAAGCACGCAAGTATAAAGGTAAAGCCTTGGGTTTCTTTCCTTTTTTGTTCCTCTCTTTCCCCTCTTACAATTCCGCCCCAGGGGGTAACACCTGTTGACAGTTTGGTGTGCAATTCTCAAATATGCAAACACACACATTCTGCAACTTCTTGTGAGCCCTGGGGAGGGGGCAGGCTGAATTTTAAGGACCGGTAAGTAGGCATTAATTCCTCGCTGGTGTTGCCTGGAGCAGGAGATGCCTGCGGAATGAGGGCTGACCCCGCCCTTCCCCCTGATTCCTACAACGGGATATTCAGATCCAAAATGCAGCAGTGCGAGGCTTCCACTGGGTCCAGTGTGTATGGAAGCCACTTGCTTGCGAAATGTTGGCAAATCAAAACATAAGGAGGGGGACACCTGGGTGGCTCAGTGGGTTGAAGCTTCTGCCTTCGGCTCAGGTCATGACTCCAGGGTCCTGGGATCAAGCCCCCCATAGGGCTCTCTGCCTGCCTCTCTGCCTACCTGTGATCTCTATCTGTCAAATAAATAAAAAAAAATCTTAAAAAAAAAAAAAAGGAAATGTCTACTTGAAGACACATTCCTTCTGAGCTTGGCAAAATCTAAAAATAAGTATCCATTTGTTAGAGACACACTGTACAGTTCTTTGGGGGGGGGGGGGATCTACCTGCTTCCAAACTAAACTGGAAGAAAAACAATCTATACTACTTGTTGAAAGGAAAACACTTCTCTTCCCTGTCCTTTAGAACCATGTCCAGGCTGAAGACCCGTGTGAGTCACAGACAAGGTGATGGCCACATGTGTTAGTTACAGTCTTGTTGGATTTCTGTCTCCTACTTGTTCCTTCGTTTTAACCTAGATGGCCCTAACTCTTTCATTAGTAGATGACTGCATTCTGCCAAAGAAATAACTTAATCTACATACTCCTCTTTTTTTAAGGCCAGCAATTCTAAAATCTTAATCCAGTCTTTCGTTTGTTAATTGTCTGTGATCCCTCAAGGTCATAGTCATGGTGAAAGCAGCTTGAGGTCTCTTAACAGAGCTCTGGACATCAAAGATGCCCACACCTGCCTGTGTTGTCATAGAGGAAGCTCCTCAGCCTTTGTGTCTGTCCAGGAGCAAGAGCATTCCCACCGACCTTGAAGTTGTTACAGAGCCGAGATACTATACTGTGTGCAAAATTGCTGCGTTTGTTGCTATTTGGTACATCTTTCCTTTGCTTGGACAAGGATCTCTAGGTTATGAATAGTTGGCATTTCAGGACACATTTCACACCGTCTTATTAGTGACCTAAGCAAGGAATTGCATTTTCTACAAGTAAATTTCCTTGATTACTGACGCTTACTCCTCCGTGGGTCTAAACTGTTATTTTAATAATATTTCAAAGTGTCAAAAGACACTTGAAATGTATGGTCATACATACACTGAATCCTCTTCCTGCATCAAGGATTTCAATAGGTTGGTCAAGGTCCAGATGGAAGCCGGGCGCAGGACCATGTGTGTAAGCCTGGAACTAGGACCCTGTGCTGTTGGGATACTCCTCCAGCTGTGGCCATTGAGTTGGACCCTGACACTGTCCCTACTGCTCACCCAGATCCAGCCAGACCTGATGACCGCTTTTCAATCCTGTCTATCTCTGCACTGCTGTATTGGACATCACCACTTCCCTCCCTAATGTCTTTGTTGTCACCAGGCTTTGGTGGTAGTGCTTGGTTGACTTGCCTACCCGTGTCTGTGCCTACTTACTCTCAGGTGGGTTCCTCCTTGCCACCTAACAAGAAAACGTGGGGCCACTCAGACACCAAAACATTCATTTCACTCCGGATGTTCCCTGGGGAGTCACTTACATGGCCTGACAGGGCCACCTCGTCACGGCTGACCCCAAAATGTTTCTCTCTGGGGGAGACTTTGTTCCCAGGCCTGCTGTTTTCCTCCTCCTTCCACTTTTGGAAGAAACGTAAGTCCATTGGGTAACATAAAAACGTGCTTTTTTTTAATGCCCTGTGGGAGCTGGCTTCCATTTCCTGGTGTGAAGCTCACATCTGTCCATCTCTGGCTCGTGCTCTATTTGCCACCCTATACTAAGTTGAGCCTCCTTTGTTCCCTCAGGGAAAAACAAAAGATTTCTCTGTTTTCCTCACTTCTGGGAGTTATGCCCCTTCCAGTTTTTTTAAGAATGTTCTATGAAGTCTGACTTCTCTTTTTGTCTTGATTTCCCCGAAACAATCTGTTTCCTCGAACAACCTGTTTCCTGGTTTTTCTTTTCCTTTTAGTGAACTGTTTCCTTCCTGCTTCATAGCTTGTCTGCACTTTCCCAGGAATTAGAGGGTGACTGTGGGATGCTGGGTGGCTCAGTTGCTTAAGCGTCTGCCTTCAGTTCAGGGTGTGATCCTGGGATCCTGGGATCAAGTCCCGCCTTGGGCTCCTTGCTCTGCAGGGGGCCTGCTTCTCCCTCTGCCTGCTGCTTGCTCTCTCTGGCTCTTGCCCACTCTCTCTGACAAATAAATAAATACAATTTTTTTTTTAAAAAGGGCATCTGAGTGGCTCAGTCCTTAAGTGCCTGCCTTCGGCTCAGATCATGATCCCAGGATTGTGGAATTGAGCCCCTGCATCGGGCTCCCTGTTCGGTGGGAAGCCTGCTTCTCCCTCTCCCACTCCCCGTGCGTGTGTTCCCTCTCTCGCTGTCTCTCTCTCTCTGTCAAATAAATATATAAAATCTTTAAAAAAAAAAAAAAAGGGTGACTAACATGTGATGTATCTAATCCAAGGCTTCTCGGAGCTCCTATCTCGACTTTGATATATTAAGATATTCGGGGGAGAATGGCAACACATTTTAGACATTATGCTGATAGCCAGTGACCTAGATTTTCCTAATAGGAGGACCAGGAGTGAATTGGATCCGTATGTTGCTTTGTTCAATTAGCTATCTTGTTAGCCCTGCTGCTCCTTTAGCTGGTACAAAGTAAATAATCCTACAATAATTGTTAAATCAGTTTAGTGTACATAAAATTCCATATAACCCCTTTTTTTATTATCCATAAGAGAGTCTCAATTTTATATAATTTGATACATCAGATATTCCTCTTGTTCCTTAAAGGGAATGGCAGGATTTAATTTTCATGTCTCTGAGGATTTTTTTAGGTGTGCTCTAACAATGAGCCACTACCCGGTTAGGAAACATAATGGGGAGGAAGAACATGGACTCTATATGCCTGCCTTTTTTTTTTTATTGAGGGTGGCTATCTAGAGGGCAGCATGGAGAGGGAGGACCAGAAATCACTGCCAGCACTTACCTTGTTTGAAGTTAAAAGACAATAAGGACTCTGCATGATCAGCTACGCTACGGCACGGGAGCTCACTAAGGCGTGATCGCTTGCATCCAATGAGGAGGTGTACAACCACAACTAACTAGGTCAAAGCTGTTTGTGCCCACAAGGTGTACCATTGGCCTCTAGCGCCTGGACCTAAGATTCCAGGACACGAACTTTGTTCTCCCATTTCTCTGATCTTGTCTTAGCCTCTTTTACTCCATAAATAGATTACATGCCAGCAGTAGCCTAGGGGCCGTGGGGAAGCCAGAAAATGGACACAAAGACCCTGGCCTCAGTGAGTACAGATTCTAGAAGGACTCCTGGTTCATAGCAATGAGTTCCTGCTTTGTGGGGAGAAGAGAGGCTCTTGCCGGAGAGATTCCAGGGTGGCTCTGTCCCATAGGAGGGTTTTCACCATGTGAGGCAGACACAATGGTGCAAAGAATGGGAGCTGGACTCAAACCCCTGTTCTAGCACATGCTAGCTCCGACCTTAATCATTTCTTAACCTCTTGAGCCTCCCTTTTGCTCAGCTGACACATCTGTCTTGCCAAGTTGTTAAGTAATGCACTAATGTGCCCAGTGTCGGACACTGAGTGGAACTAGTATCCTTCTCTTCCCATAGGGACTTGGCCCCCAGAGTTGTAAGTTTCAGCCGCCATATGTAGGTTGCCACCAAAGCCCAATCCTAAATGTAAAGCATAATATGGAAAATCCTCACTGCCCAGTCCACCAGATCGCCGGAGATGGAACTGTGAGTGGGTTCTCTGCAACATCTGCTCAGCATAACGTAGGCATCTTGTTCATGGGGTTGTGTAACCAAAGAACCTGGTGTAACTTCTTGTAATCAGGGCAAAAGTTCAGAGGCGTCTGCTGGTCTCACTGCTGTGTCAGTTCAAGGCTTGATTCACTCGTTGGGTCTCTGTTCAGTCTAATGGGGCACCACAGTCCCTTTGCAGTTGCCTCATTAGGAAGAGAAAATGCATGGACTCTGCCAGCCAGGAAGGGAAAGGAACTGTCTTTTCCTTCTTTTTTTTTTTTTTTTTTTTTAAAAGATTTTATTTATTTATTTGACAGAGAGAGATCACAAGCAGGCAGAGAGGCAGGCAGAGAGAGAGGAAGGGAAGCAGGCCCCCTGCTGAGCAGAGAGCCCGCCGCGGGACTCGACCCCAGGACCCTGAGATCATGACCCGAGCCGAAGGCAGTGGCCTAACCCACTGAGCCACCCAGGCGCCCCTGTCTTTTCCTTCTTAACTGAGTGACCTTGAGAAAACACTCTGAGCCTCAGTTTTCCCATCTGAGAAATGGGGTGATGCTTTCCCTGTAAAGTTATGCTGGTAATTAGTAATATGTTAAGAGTTAGCACAAGCTGGCCATAGCGAGTGCTTGGATGTGACCAGTGAGGACACACTAACGGACACATCAGATCTGAGCTGACAATCCAGGCCTGACTCCTAGAACACCAGTTCATGGTCAGGGCACAGGGATAAGGTGCTGGCTATTATGGAAACCTTGCTGAAACTAGCTGATCATGCTACAAGCATAAACTTAACCTGACAAATTTTGGACAAATTTTGAGAGCTGGCTCATTGCTATACTACCGGGTTTTCATATAGAAAATAACTCAGTAAATCACTGAACTTTTCACTACTTCCATTTGTAGAGTTTCAAGTTAGACCACATACTATTTAAAGCATATATTGTCTAGTGCTAGTCTAGGCATTATGGGAGATACAACAAAGAAGACTTTGTCCATAAGGAAATTCCAATCTGCTTGGGAAAATAAAGCATAGAGAAATAAATAACAATATATGTGTAGCTATGAATGTATGTGTGTGTATATGTATAAAATAAAGTATTAATCCTAGGCGATAGGCATTCACAAAAAGTACAGAAGTCTCTAGAATTTTAGCCTTCATGGGGTTAATCTAGACAAGATACTATGTGTCAGAAAACAGTGATGTGGAGCGCCTGGGTGGCTCAGTGGGTTGAGGCCTCTGACTTCAGCTCAGGTCGTGATTCCAGGGTCCTGGGATGGAGCCCCGCATCGGGGTCTCTGCTCAGCAGAGAGACTGCTTCCTCTCTCTCTCTGCCTGCCTCTCTGCCTACTTGTGATCTCTCTCTCTGTCAAATAAATAAATAAAATCTTAAAGAAAGAAAGAAAGAAAACAGTGATGTCCTCACTTTGTATCTTCTACAAAGTTACCCTAAAAAATAAAACCATTCTCCTGAATGTCACCAGATGGACTATTTGTCCAAATTGTCAACAGCTCTTTGAGCACCTGAAATCGGTAGGCACCGTTCAGGTTTGGGGAGAGCGAAACCATACATACTGTTACCCCAGGAGCTGTGGAGATTAAATAAGGTCATGTGTCACTTATCCCAGCACCTGACATGAGGCAAGACCCACCTGACACATTCCTAACTTACGTTACTATTCTTTTTTTTTTAAGATTTTATTTATTTATTTGAGAGAGAGAACATGAGCAGGGGGAGTGGAAGAGGGAGAAGCAGACTCCCCATTGAGCAGGGAGTCCAATGCAGTGCCCAATTCCAGGACCTGAGCCAAAGGCAGACGCTTAATCGACTGAGCCACCCAGGCATCCTGTTTATATTCTTTTAAATAATTTCTTTTTGGATATATTCCTAAATATAAAACAGCCCCTAGTGCTGGGTGGAAACTACACATTGCTAGACTGATCTCCAAAGAGACCAAAGCCACGCTTAGTGCCACAGCAAGATGCATCTGTTTCCCCTCATGGAGTTATTTTTAAATAAATTCTTGGATGTTTGTTTAAAAGCATGGGGTAGTATGTCAAAGGTGGCTTTGCATTTCTTTAATTGCTATCGAAAGCCTCCTATGTCCCCAAATACGCAAACTTGTCTTATTCTTTGGTATGCGGCATCTAGATAAACTTCATGATGTCAAGAACAGACGGTAGGGTCCTAATCCCCGCTCTGGCTCCTCCCAGCTCTGGGGCAGCTCTCTGCCCTGATTTCCCTCATCTGCAAGTTGAAAAAGGACTATATCACAGAGTTTTCTGAGGAGTAAGCAAGTAATATTTACAAAGCAAATGTCAGGGTGCCTGGCCGACTCCGTCAGTGGAGCCTGCAACTTTTGATCTTGGGGTTGAGGGTTCGAGTCACACGTTGGGTGTAGAGATGACCTAAAAATCAAATCTTTAACAACAAAAGTGTTTGTTAAGTAACTACCAAAGCTGTGAGCTTCTCATTTATCCCCAATTATTTATACACTATATATATATATATATATATATATAGAGAGAGAGAGAGAGAGAGAGAGAGAGAGTATTTGCTAGGTAACTAAAATTTGATAATCAAGGGTTCAAGATTATTTTCCTCAGAAAATTGTCTTGAGGGCCACCTGGGTGGCTCAGTGGGTTAAAGCCTCTGCCTTCGGCTCCGGTCACGATCCCAAGGTCCTGGGATCGAGCCCCGCTTCAGGCTCTCTGCTCAGCAGGGAGTCTGCTTCCCCTTCTCTCTCTGCCTGCCTCTCTGCCTACTTGTGATCTGTCTGTCAAATAAATAAATAAAATCTTAAAAAAAAAAAAAAAGAAAGAAAGAAAGAGGAAATTGTCTTGATTTGGTTTTGTTAGTTACTTTTCTTCTCCATGTTAGTTTTTTTAATAGTGAAACTTTGAATTAATTCTTTGTTTAGTGTGGAACTTGCTCCAACGTGTCATGTGGTATACGGCCCAAAGTTCTTTTCCTTCTTGTTATTCCAACCACAATTGTTATAGTGTTCTGGTGTTCCTTGCTTATTCTTCTTCTTCTTTTTTTTTTTTTTTTTTTTTAGTTTTTGTTTATTTATTTCTTTGTCAGAGAGAGCACAAGCAGGGGGAATGGCAGGTGGAGGGAGAAGCAGGCTCCCCACTGAGCAGGGAGCCCAAGGCGTGACTTGATCCCAGGACCCTGAGATCAAGACCCAAGCTGAAGACAGACACTTAACCATCTGAGCCACCCAGGTGCCCCTATTCCTCATTTATTCTAAGTTAATTCCTACAAATGAGTTTATTGCTCTAGTGAGCTTAGAGCAATGGCTTAGTCTTACCATACAATAAGTAACTTTTCTGTGTGTGTGTGTGTGTGTGTGTACCTAATTCTTTTTTTTTTTTCATCAAATAGTTATTTATTTATTTATTTGGCAGACAGAGATCACAAGCAGGCAGAGAGGCAGGCGGTGGCGGGGTGGGGGGGGCGGTAAGCAGGCTCCCTGCTGAGCAGAGAGGCCAATGAGGGGCTTGACCCCAGGACCCCAGGATTATGACCCAAGCCCAAGGCAGAAGCTTTAACCCACTGAACCTCCCAGGCACCCCGGTACCTAATTCTTTGACTCTGCTTGGTCACTGCATAGCCTCTGGAAATCTTTTTCTTTCCTTTTCTTTTTTTTTTTAAGATTTTTTCAGCTGTAAAATCCACGTTTGCAGAATAGAATTCTTATTCCTTGTTTGAGTTTCTTTTCTCACATAGTTACTACAAGGACTTTGAATGTTCCAGTAAAATGAGTGTAATAATATAATGGTTGTGTTTTTAAATGATATATCTATTACTCATTTGTTTTTTGGATGTCAGGATATATCTGTATATATATATAAATTTCAATAATTTCTAACTATTGATTTTCTTTCTTTCAGATACAAATATGAAAACTTTTAATTTTGTGTACATCAAACCTCTCTATATGTTTCTTAAAGATTTTATTTATTTATTTCACAGAGAGAGAGATCGCAAGTAGGCAGAGAGGCAGGCAGAGAGAGGGGAAAGTAGGCTCCCTTCTGAGCAGAGAGCCCAACACGGGACTCCATCCCGGGACCCTGGGATCATGACCTGAGCTGAAGGCAGAGGCTTAACCCACTGAGGCACCCAGATGCCCCACAATCCTCTCTTAAAAGATTCTTTTGAAGGTTACATCTAAGATATTTTAACTTTTCTCCTCCATTTCCAGGCCTCTGAGGTTTATGGGATCACAGACCAAGAGAGTCCTACTAACCCCCCTGATGCACTCGGCTCGCCCTTTCCGGGTCTCCAACCATGACAGAAGCAGCCGGCGAGGGGTGATGGCCACCAGTCTGAAGGACCTTCTCAGCAAGGTGCAAGGAAGCACAGTGCTTCCACACCGCTCACAGGAGGGCCCCTGACTGCACTCTGGGGCTCTGATCTTGGGTACTAAGCCAGTGCCAAGACAGAAATGTCATGACCTCAGAGACCCTAAGGGGAGAAGAAAAGAATGAAAGGGAACATTAGCACTTCTCTGGACCATAAAAGATTTAGCTGCAGAAACAAAGGCCTTAAAACTGATAATGTAGCCTGACTTCGTTGACAAGGGAGAATACAGGGAAGCACCGGGCTTTGGAAATCTGTTTTTGGTTATAAGTCCCAGGAAAGAATAGTCTTTAATCTAAAACAGTGTCTTAGATCACCAAAAAAGGAAGAATCCGGAGTCTGTGGAGTTGGGTTATGGAGGCATAACCCAGACAAAGACACCCACGGAAATAAATGAGCATCCCACACGCAGACCTTATAGCAAGAAAGATGGCTCTCTATTGTATTGCTGCCTTATTCATTTTATTTGCCAAAATCAGTAATTATAGAAGCTGAATGACTCAATGTCTTAATTTGTCTCATGTCAGTGAAATCTCTGAAAAAGAGAGATCCACTAGAAATCTGAAATTCTGGCAATTCACAGACCTGTACCCCTGGGGCTAATAATACATTAAATGTTAATTTAAAATATTAAAAAAAAAAAAAAGAAACCTGAAATTCTCTTTTTCCAAGCAAAGACTAAGTCCTACACCCCAGTTAAGGTAGATCTTTAACATTGAAATTTTAGCAAGTTCAGACAGGACTTTGGAAACTATAACTTAAAGAGTGGCTCTGAGGGCTCAAAACAGAATCTCCTGCTTTCTTCCATGTCTCTGATGCATTGCCAGTGCAGACCCTGGAAGCCTTGGTTATCACCAGCGGACTGGTCAGTTTGGTGCTGGAGGAAGATGGGACCGTGGTAGATACGGAAGAGTTCTTTCAGACCTTAGAAGACAACACGCATTTCATGATCCTGGAGAAAGGGCAGAAGTGGACACCGGTAAGTAAAACACTTATCCAAACAGCTACTGGGTAGACTTTTTACCCACAAAATGCGTTCCCTAGTTTGGTGTTGACTTGCCCTCTTTCTAAATATATACTTTGTTTCCCCTAATAACCACATCTGCAAACTTCAACCGGTTGCTTCAAAGCATTTCTAGGAAATTTAGCATCTTAGTGAGCCTAAGCTATATGATTTGAAGCAAATCATTTTTTAAAATTTAAGTTCAGTTAATAAACATATAGTGTATTATTAGTTTCCGAGGCAGAGTTCAGTGATTCATCAGTCGTATAAACACCCAGAGCTCATTACATCAGATGCCCTCCTCAATGCCCATCACCCAGTTACCCCATCCCCCACCTACCGCCCCTCCAGCAGCCCTGTTTGTTTCCTATGATTAAGAGTCTCTTGGGATTTGTCTCCCTCACTGATTTTGCCTTATTTTTCCCTCCCTTCTCCTATGATCCTGTTTTGTTTCTTAAATTCTACATATGAGCAAGATCATATGATAATTGTCTTTCTCTGACTGACTTATTTCGCTCAGCATAATACCCTCTAGTTCTGTCCACATCGTTGCAAATGGCAAGATTTCATTTTTTTGATAGCTGCATAGTATTCCACTGTATATCTCCAGCACATCTTCTTTATTCATTCATCTGTTGACGGATACCTAGGCTCTTTCCATAGTTTGGCTCTTGTGGACATTGCTGTTATAAACATTGGGGTGAGGTGCCCCTTCCAAATACTACATTTGTATCTTTGGCTAAATACCCAGTAGTGCAATTGCTGGGTTGCAGGGTAGCTCTATTTTCAACTTTTTGAGGAACCTCCATACTGTTCTCCAGAGTGGCTGCACCAGCTTTAAAGCAAATAATTCTGAGGAACGGGTTTAGGCCAATAAGTACCCACAGATCCTGTTAAAGTATGCAGATGTGACCATTCCTTTAGCCAATGCAGTTGAGTAGGTGTGTGTGTGTGTGTGTGTGTATGAATTTACAGTGAGTTAGAAAGGTAAAAAAGTTAAATAAAGGTTTCCATATCCAGGAAAACTACAGATTATATATCTCTTGGATCCTACTATAAAACACCCAAATGTGTAAACCAAAATATTAAAACATATTTTATATGCTTACTGACCTTCAACAAAGGAAAATCCTCAGAGGCCAAAACTTTTATGGGAGCCAGAATCTAGAGCAGCAGCTTACCTGCGAGCGTCTCACCTGTGCCCATCCACTCGCTGCAGTGACTGAGGACTGCAATCTTGACAGGTGCCGGCAGGACAGGAGACAAAGCTTTGGGCTGACACAGGGTAAGGGGCCAGATTAGAGAGGCCCACATAAAGCAGAGAATCTTAGTCTCTCCTAAGAATTCGTGGACACAAGCTGCCTTCATGAGGTTTTAAGGACTCTTGATTCCAAAAACATCCAAGCCAAGAGTTTCGTTTCCAGAGCCCGGGGAAGGAAGCATCAATAACAGGAGCATATTCATTGAGTTTTCTTTGTTCATCTGGTCCCTCCATCCAGCCCCAGAGTCCTGGAGTTGATTGGGTCCCCATGTACCAGTAGGAGCAAATAGGCTCAGAATGAGCATTGATCTGGGTATCAGAGAGTTTCCATTCCTAAAATTCCAACAAATGTGAGTTCACAGTCAAATCATAGAATGTAAGGACTTAAGGCACTTATGTGAGAGTAAGCAGAAATAATGAAGTCAGACCTCCAAAGACGTCAGATGTTGGAATCACCAGGCAGAGTATAAAATAAGTGTATTTTGGGCTCCTGGGTAGCTCAGTCAGTTAACCATCTGCCTTCGGCTCTGGTTGTGATCCCAGGGCCCTGGGATTGAGTCTTGTGTTGGACTCCCTGCTCATCAGGGTGCCTGCTTTTCCCTCTCCCACTGCCTGCTGCTCCCCCTGCTTGTACACGCTCCTCTCTCTCTCTCTCTCTCTCTCTCTCTCGGTCGGTCAAATAAATAAATAAATAATGAATCAATCAATCAATCAATAAAATAAGTGTATTTAAAACATCCAAAGCTATTCAAAAGTTAGAAGGGACAAGAGGCAATCAGGACTAGGTAGACTTCAAAGACTACAATAGAATTTCTGGAAATGCAGTTAAAGTCAATTGAGACAGGCAGCACTGAAAAGACCACTTAAGAAGGTTCTGTGATGCAGCACAAGAAGGTAGAGGTGAATACCATTAAGGAAGTTGGAGACAGGACTGAGAGGGTCTCAGAGATGTTTGACATTCTTAGGATATTTTTTTTAAAAAAGACAATGCATAAATCACTTTTTAAATGATACATTTCATTAAGAATTTTGTTCATCAAAAGATACTATGTAAAGATACTATGTAAAGCATGTAAAACAATAAGCCCCAAGTGGGCAGAATGTGTTTTCGACATAATCCAACAAAAGATTAGTATTTGATAAATTTAGGAATGTCCCAGAAATCAGTTATGGAAACAATGAACGATCTGGTAGAAAAATGGGCCAAAAACAGGGACCGGTATCTGCAGAATGGACAATAAAATCTAGGGAAAAAAATCTTCAACCTCATTGGTGATTAGGAAAACATAACTTAAGACCATAATAGGATACTGTTTTATATCATTAGATTTGGTATTCTGAGGCTTTTCCAATTTTTTAAGCTATGGAGCAATGAACCCTTTCCACTCCCACCAGCAGTTATCTAAAACGGTGTCCATTTATCCCATAGAACTGAAGCACCATCTACGACCCCGGCAGTCCTCTCCTAGACATACACCCTGCCCGCAGACCCCTGGCCATGGGCTTCTCTGTCAGTACACACAAATTAATACTCTAGGGTCTCTTCCTTGAATGGAATAGTCTTCAGCTGTGACAATGCAGGACGTACAGCTCCAGGCATCTCGGCGGATAAATCTCATCACCTCTGTTCGGTGAAAATATCAGAATAATCCATTAAGCAAGGGATCTTAAAGCTTTTTGACCTCAGGACCCCTTTACACTCTTCAGAATAAATGATGACCCCACAATAGCTTTTGTTTATGTGGATTTCAGTAGACCTGTAGATCTCCATCAAGCAGAGGTTCCCAACCGGGGGGGGTGGGGAGCAGTCTTACCCCTTGAGAGGCATTTGGCAGTATCCGAAGACATTTTTGTGGCCACAACTGGGGTGAGAGGGTTACTGAAGGATTGGAAGAGCATAGGGTGAATTAGACAAATCTTTTAAAAGGCCATCTTGGGCCTTTTTGTTGGAGAAAGATGTTGTGGGCAGAATAACAGCCTCCCGAGATGCCCACAGCCTAAACCCTGGGAGTCCGTGAAGGTGTTACTTTACTTGGCAAATGAACCTAGCCGGTATGGATAAGTTAAGGATCTTGAGCTGGGGAGATGGGCCTGGGTAACCCAGGCACCAGTGTCATCACGGGGTCCTTACAGAGGGACAGAAGGGTCAGAGTGAGGGCCAGACACAGGGAAAGAGGAGGGGAGACGTTAGCAGCCAAGAACCTGGAGAAGGAGAGGGGGCCCCTGTCTCCCCTGGAAGCCTACAGAAGGAACAGCTCTGCCAGCTCACTGGACTGCTGACCTCCAGATTGTTCTGGTCTAAATCTCCGTTGTTTCAAACCACTGAGTTTGTGGTCATTTGTTACAAGAGCAACAAGAAACTAGCTCAGAAGGGAAGGGCGGTTTTTCTGTTTGTTTTTATAACAGACACTGGGAGAGTGGGCCTTCATCTTGGGTGGGCGTGGGGAGACTGAGCTGGAGAGCAGGGCGCTGAGAGGCTGTGGGTGCAAGTAATCCTGTGGGGCGGTGTGTCCAACGGGGCAAGAGGCCTTGCAGCTCCCAACAGCCTGCTTGACAAATGACTTTGGGACCTGTGTCATCTCTTGACTTAGGCCTTTCAACCTTCTTCCCTCTAGTGGAAATGGGCACCTCCAAGGTGATTATAAGAGCCTTGGAGGTGCGTATTTTTTTATACCCACCTTGGAGGTGCGTGTGTTTTTTTTCCCAAGTCAGTGAAGCCTATTGTATTTAACGCTAGGGGTCGCCCGTCTTCAGTCTGAGCGCGGGGAGGCCTGGGAGGGCGCGGAAGGACCAGGCTGCCTGGCGATCCTTTCTTCTTCCTTAGCCAGCAGGTCAGAGAAATCCTTGTCACCGTGGAGCTTGTGAGGGCTGATTTTGATTTAAGACCAACACTCAAGGAAGACATTTAGGGGGAATAAGATACAAGCTTCTATATATCAGAAAGGAACATGAAGCAGTGAGAAAGAACAGTGGGCCGATTTTAGGTAAAACCCTCCTTCTCATTCCATAATCTTTTTTTTTTTTAAGATTTTATTTATTTGACAGAGAGCAAGCACAAGCGGGGGGAGCAGCAGGCAGAGGCAGAGGGAGAAGCAGATTCCAAAATGAGCAAGAAGCCCCATGTGGGACTCGACCCCAGGACCCCAGGATCATGACCTGAGCTGAAGGCAGATGCTTAATCCACTGAGCCACCTGTGTGCCCCTCATTCTATAATCTTAATTTTTAAAAAATATGTTTCCTAGGAGTGCCTGGGTAGCTCAGTTAGTTAAGAGTCCCACTCTTGATCTCAGCTCAGGTCTTGATCTTGGGGTCATGAGTTCAAGTCCCGATTGGGCTCCACATTACTTAAGAAATAATAATAATGTTTCCTAAATACTGGACAGTTAGTATCCCCTAAAGAGGCAGCTGGACCCCTTGTGCATTAAACAACTTGTTGTGTATGTCCTGTGTGGAGGAGAGAAGAGTGGTTCTGCCAAGAAGTAGGTACTTCTGGGAAATTTATGTTTTACCTTCACCTAGAGTCATTGTTGTCATTGGTGAATTTAACATTTCCAGCCTCAACTCCTCCCAACCCCCAAGCTTCCTGAGACGTAGTAACTGGATTGATTGTGTACTTTTGAATCCTGGATCCTGCAGGACCCCTGCATGGAGCCAGCCCTAGGGAGAGTCGCCCCTGGCACAGCATCCATCCGTTCTTGCTGTTTGCAAAGCTTTCTGTGTGGAAGACGTTCCAGCGCTCTTTGTAAACCTGGGGACTGACAGTGGTCTCTGGCTTTCTCCCCTGACCTGAAGGGTCTACTGATGTTTCACGATGACCTCCATGGCAATTGGAACCAGACAGCTTTCTGTGTCCCCAGGAGGTCTGCATTCATCCCAGCGGTAGCTAGAAAGCAGAGGCAGCCCTGGGAAGTTCTCGCCCTGCCCCTTGCTTAATTTATTATTTTTTAAAGATTTTATTTATTAGTTTGACACAGAGAGAAGCAGCGAGAGAGGTAACACAAGCAGAGGGAGTAGGAGAGGGAGAAGCAGGTTTCCTGCCAAGCAAGGGGCCCGATACGGGGCTTGATCCCAGGACCCCGGGATCGTGAGCGCCGAAGGGTAGAGGCTTCATGGACTGAGCTCCCCAGATGCCATGCCCCTTGCTTTAGTCACTGCCCGCCTGGCAGCCTCTTGTGAAATGGAAATAGCTGTCCACTCCTCTTTGAGCAGACCGTGCTATACTCATGAGATTGTCCCCATCGATCAAGTCACCACGGGTGAGCCTAAGGGACCAGGCCGAGTGTGCTCTGTACCTCATGTCAATAGCGTAGTCATCCTAGAGTCCGGGCCCCGAAGCCAAACCACACTGACCCCGAGTCACTAAACTGTGAAAGTAGCTTAGGGAAGGATCGTTTCTTACAGGTTAGGACACGGGAGCAGTGGGGGCATACTGATCTGCCAGAAACATGCCTCAAGTAATTAGCAGCTCAGTCACCAACAGATTTGAAGCCAGCAGAGTCAAGACGGGCAAAAACCTAGAATTATGGGATGCGCACGTCACAGCTGGCGGTGTTCCTGAAGTCCCTCCCTCCCTCCTTGGTTCTAGGGTGGTAACTACGTCTCAGCTCGCCAGCAGCCAAAGAAAGCGGGGATAGCAAGGGTCACCTTCGACTTGTACAAGCTGAACCCCAAGGATGTCATTGGCTGCCTCAACGTGAAGGCCACGATGTATGAGATGTACTCAGTGTCCTACGACATCCGATGTACGGGAGTCAAGGCCCTGCTGAGGTAACACTTCGGGGGGTGGCTAGGGGTCTGGGAGCTGCATGGGCGCTGCCTGGGGTGGGTGTGTGGGGAGACCCGTCCCCAGCTCACTGCTCTGCCCTGCCATGCCCAGCCCCATGGAGGCCCTGACCTGACCTTCACTAATTCATGTTGCCCTCTGGTAGTTTATGCCACAGACTTCAGTCAGGGGACAGAACATTGAGCCAAAATTTTTTTTTTTTTTTTTTTTTTTTTTTGTCCTTCAGAGACCACTAAATACAACATGGAAACAGAAACTAAATAATAAGTATAGAGAAGAACCAAATGTCTTTAAAAAACGAGGGGTTGGTCTGAACACGTTCTGTGTATTCCCCAGGAATGCTCTGCGGTTGTGACCGGACAGCCCGTCCCCCGAGCCCTGAACGGAGGGCCCCCTGCCCTCCCTCCCAGCCTTGCCTCTGAGCCACCAGCTGTGGGACCTTTAACACGCAGCTTAACCTCTCTGAGCCTTAGTTCTAACGTCTTTAAAATGACAAGGCTGCTTCCAAGTTCTTCATGAATGGTTTGGCTCTAAACACACCTCCTTCTGTCTTCTAGTAAAGTCGGACTGATCCTGTAAATACCTAATTCCTGTGGAGGGATGGATGGATGGGAGAGACTGACAGTGGCAGAAGGTCTTTGAAGCTAATCTATAAAGTCCTGGCACAGCCGCTCAGGGCAGGGGCCCCTGCTTCTCCAAGGGCATGGGCTCCTTCTCTCCACAGGCCCTGTCATCCCTGAGCCCTAGTGCAGGGCAGGAAATGCTCTGGAAATGAGGCTGGGTCTCCCCCACCATGAGCACAGAATTGGCTCCACAATGTCTTCTGGGTGGCCTCTGTTTCCCACTCAGACCCATCAGGACCCATCGGCCCCAGACAACTGTGGCTGTCCCCGTGTTGAAATCTTGACTCCCAGGAGAACTTCCTTCTCCCTCCTGAGATGGGAGAAAAGAGCTTGATTGATTGATTTTTCTAAAGTGAGACAGGAGAGTTAATACCAACTTAGAAAAGTATAATGAGGAAAGTAAACCTCACCCCAAATCCTGCCTCAGCAAACTCTTTCTGGAGAGGCCTCCTCATCCCTAATTCTTACCATCTGAGATCTGATGGCCCCACAAGGAGCCACAGAAGTCATCAAGGTCCCCACATTGAAAGCATCACCCCAAGGTCCTGTCATGGGACCCCAGGGGCTGGGGCTGTCCCAGCCAGCGTGGCTGATGCCCAGGCCTTGCTAAAGGACAGACCTTTAACACTGGAAGGAAATCCTTTTGCTTTAGACTCGGTGGAGAATAACAATTTGAGTTAAAGCCACTTTGTTAGCCTAGAATAACAGGAAGGCCAGGCTCAGCCGTAGGGCCAGAACAGGGTCCAGGTGGGTTGTCCCAGCTCCCCTAAGCAATCTGGGTCACAGGGTCACTCTCCTCCAGCCTGGTTTTCCTTCCACACCTGACTTGCCTGATTTTAATAACAAGCCCCCCATACCCACCCAAGGTGGCCTGAGTAAGCAAGCAGCCAAAGGACAGGACACACCATGTGCCTTCCCTGTGCTTCCTAATTACTGCACAACAGGCCACGTTTGGAAGTGGCTGGAGGAAAGGTGGTTCCAGGCCTCCTGCGTCAGCATCTGCCTGTTAGCCAGCCCTGGGGGGCGGGGGTGGTTCCCTAAAGCACCCACACGCAAGCAGGGTCTGCTCTGAGCCCATGTTTGGGGAGTGGTGAGGAGTCGAGCGCGTCTGCCCCTGGCTGGCCCAGAGCGCCAGGCCTGAGGTGCGCCCTCGCTCCCTCGTTGCAGGAGCCTGCTGCGACTCGTGTCTCATGCCGCCCAGGTGACTGGACAGCTGCTCATCTACACCGGCTCATACATGCTCCAGCTGCTGGGCGACACGGAAGGGCCGGCTCCTCGCAGGTCACACTCTAGACGGGGGTTCACGTGCGGTTAGGGAGGCCAGCCGCAGGGACCCAGCTGGCTCTTGACCCAAACATTCCGTCTCGAATGATGATTTTGAAGACGCTTCTGTTCTAAACCACACACACTTGGACACCGCGGGCACCTGTGCTCGGGTGTAGCACCCAGCGGGGAGGAAGGAGCTGACGGCCCATGAGATGGGAGATGCCCAGTGGGATGCCTCGAAGGTAGGAGAGGTGGAGGGGCCTCGGAGGGTGAGCAACACAAACACACACTGGGTCTTTCAGCTCCTCTCCTCTGTAATAAACCAATCCCAAGAGCTGCTTTTCATACGGGTAATGCCTCCTTGTGCCTCTTTCGTGTTCCAAACAAGCAAACCTTCTATATATAAGCAAAAATCAGCCAGAAGTGTTCTGCTAACAGATATAATCACTTTTATTATTTATTTGTTTGTTTATTAAAGATTCTACTTATTTATTTATTTATTTGACAGATCAGAAGTAGGCAGAGAGGCAGGCAGAAAGAGAGAGTGGGGGAAGCAGGCTCCCTGCTGAGCAGAGAGCCCGATGTGGGGCTTGATCCCAAGACCCTGAGATCGTGACCCGAGCCGAAGGCAGCGGCTTAACCCACTGAGCCACCCAGGCACCCCAGATATAATCACTTTTAAGTCTTTGTTTAACTAATGGGCTCGATCCCAGGACCCTGAGATCATGACCTGAGACGATGACAGACACTTAACCGACTGAGCCACCCAGATGTCCCCATGTTTTGTTTTGTTTTGTTTAAGTTATAGGTCCTGAATGAGCCCCAAGGGACCCAAAACTTTAAGAACCTGAAGTTCTGGAGGTCTTCAACCCATGCTTATCGCTTAAAAAAAAAAAATTTAAAAAATCACACAAAACCCTACAAAACTACTTGAAACCCAGACCTGATGATACATGGCACTAGTGGACTACGTCTTTGGTTCCTAATGTCACCGGGGTTATCAGGAGGGACCCCTGACCCAGGTGGCTGGGAGCCAAGGGGGTGGCTCTCACTGCAGGCACTGCTGGGGACAGGCCCTCAAGTGAGGTGGACAGGAATCTATACTCCTCGCTCTCTGTCCTGCTTCCCTCTGAGCTAGCGTCCTTTTAGGGGGCCCTCCCCACATGAAAGTGAAATGCCAGCCCCCCGAGCAGGAAATCCTGGGGCTACGTGGTCTCCGGGACCCAGGGGTGAGGGTGTGACATGTGGGGCCACACACCGGGTCTGACAGGCTCAGAAGGATAAACCCAACCACACAGATGGGGTCGGGACAATTGCACTCCCCAGAGGAAATGGGGGTGCCACTACTGGAATAAGGGGGAACATGATTTGTCTCCTAAGATGCTAGGAGACCACTGTTCTCCTACTCAGATTTGTGATTTTCCTCTTAGGAAACATTACCCTGGAGGCCTTTCTCCTTTCCTGGCCGACAGTTCCCTGAGAAGAAACCCCAGCAAAGACTGTCCCGCATGGTTTCTGCGGCTCTTGCCCCAGACCCAGGCTTTTCCCAGGGGTCTCCGCCTTGCTGCCCTTGACACACAGTCCAGAGATCCTCCCACATTCCCGCTGGGCAGGTCTGCTCTGTCCCTGGGTCTCTCCAGTCCTGAGCTGCCCACTTGGAAAGGTGTTCCCTGGCATGGAGATGAGGAATGGCAGCGTTCCTCAAAACACAGCCTCTGCGTTTAGCATCGTGATAAAAGAGGCACTTGGAGCACCCCCTGCCCCCTTCTGTTTCATTCTCCTTCTAGAATAGTACGCTGCAGGGGCATAGAGGCTGTTTCGCAGGAAAGGCTCAGAAACAGTGCCTTTGAGGGACCATAAAAGCCTCCTGGTGAAGGTTTCCTATATAAGGAGCTCTGCTGAGAAGCCTGCCCTCTGCGGGCTGGGGCTGGGGCTGGGGCTGGGCCGGGTGCTCCAGGAGGAAGGAGAAGGCCCCAGAAACTGCTCACATCTCACTCGCTAAGCCGTCTTTCCAGCACCTTCAGAGGAGCCGAGCACTGGCCCTGCCTCTCCCTGACTGAGGGCTTGCGTCACTTCCCCAGGATTCTGCAGTCCTGGAAAGAGACTGCCCGGCTTCCAAAAAAGGAATTTTCCCTGATG
Source organism: Mustela nigripes (assembly GCF_022355385.1). NCBI lineage: Eukaryota > Metazoa > Chordata > Mammalia > Carnivora > Mustelidae > Mustela > Mustela nigripes. The sequence continues at coordinate 31,506,297 of NC_081564.1, read as the reverse complement.
TGTCTGATCCTGTTGACTCAGCCAGTGCCCTCTCTTGGTGTGTCCTTTTCCTCACCGTGTCCACAGGGCACCCTGGCCTGTTTCGGGGGTAGGGGAGTGAAGCAAAAGGGGAAAATGGGGAAATGCCGCCTCATCATCAAAAAAGGGGATCCATTCAGAAGGACTACTTAGAGTCTGGGAGCTTTTCTCTTCCCCTGATGCTGTGCGGTGCTTGACGGGGACGGCCTGGGTTGGAGCAGCCCTGACAGAGCTCTCAGGGAAGGCTAAATGCGGGCCTCGGGGTTCCAGCCTCGAGGCTGTAATGCTCAAGGCCTGCGGAGAGGGGAGGCAAAGGCTGATTTTGCAAACATCAAAGGCTCCCGAGGGCCCTTCATGAGGCTTTTGATGGGAGAGAACTCGCAGAATTAAAACCTGTTTCATGTCTGGGAGGAGTCCCAACAGGTGCGCCCCCCTCTTGTCCCCGGTTTGAGTTAGGTGACACACATTCCAAACGTGACACTTCTTGTTCTAATCTTAGTATCGCCACACCCCACATTTAGTCCGCTGACTGGGAGAAAGGTGGGGTCACCGTGGCTGCTCCCTGGAGCTCCCCACAGTGTAGACCTTGCAGAGAAAGAGCAGAATATAAGGTTTGAGATGTCACCAGTAACGAAGTCACTGGCCGAAGCTGCTCCAGTGTCATGTGTCCCTCGCAAGCGCTCAGGGTCTCTCCTTATGCCCTTAATTTACTGACTTCTAGAAGCCCAATTCAGAAATGGGAAATCATGCCTAGGCACTCCGAATCTGTGACCTCCCATTTCGGTGTGCACCCCAATGTTTATTAGTGTGCCCCCTTTCTCAGTCACACATACACAGCTCCATGTCCCCACACGTCCTGCCATCTCCACTGGGTGACCGAGCCAGGCATGGACTGAGAGCGTTGCCCTGGCCAAAGACAGACTCTGGTTAGGATCACCGGGCTGTGAGCAGACTTCCTGTCACAGCACTCTGCGTCTGTACAGTGAAGATTAAAACGAGGTGGTCCGGCAATTCCATTTCCAGGCAGGTGTTCTCGGCACGGGTTTAAAAAATGTTAACAGAGGGCGCCTGGGTGGCTCAGTGGGTTAAGCCGCTGCCTTCGGCTCAGGTCATGATCTCAGGGTCCTGGGATCAAGTCCCGCATCGGGCTCTCTGCTCAGCAGGGAGCCTGCTTCCTCCCCTCTCTCTCTCTCTGCCTGCCTCTCTGCCTACTTGTGATCTCTCTCTGTCAAATAAATAAAATAAAAATATTTAAAAAAAAAAAAATGTTAACAGAGCTTCTTCTGTCACCCTGGCATATTCCAATTCCCCACATTTCTACTCTTGTGCCCAGCACCCCCCACCCCGGGTAAGTGTCTGTTGCCTGCTGGCTCCGGGACCCCAAGTCAGGGACCCTGCTGTAGGCTTTGTCAGACAAGGATCTTAAAACCAGAATCAGTTCCTCCAAGGCAAGTTCTCTTTCTCCTCACACAGCATGGCAGCTGTAGGCTTTCCTTCTTACACAGGGAAGGTGTGCATGGCCGCCCGTCAGAGCTGCCCCCCTCACCAAGAGGGCTGCAGTCTGGCCTAGCGCCTGGCCTGCCTGGGGACATGGGGTTGCTTTCCTTCGGTGCCCAGGCCTAGGAGAGTGAGCCCTCTCTCCAGGAAGCCACGCCCGGCGTGCTCATGGCCCAGGGACGAGCCACAGACAGTGATCTGTGCCCACATCTGAGGAGTGCTGTTCCCACTCAGGGGGTCCTGCCTCATTCCCTCTTCTTTCTCTTGTTCCCTCTTCCTTTCCTTGCTGCCGTTATTTTAGCTTCTACAAGGGAGTTGGAAACACCCTCACGTGAACAACTGTGAACACCAGGCTTGTTCTGGGGTTCCTTGTGTTTGTCACACCCTGAGAAAAGCCCAGCTCCGAGGGGGATCCTTCCCCAGCCTCAGAGAGAGGCCAAGGTCAAAACGTCACACACACAGCCTCCCAACTGCACAACTGATGCCCCAAACTCTTGGAGCAGGTTTAAGTCCCGGGACACAGATGATTGGACAAGGAGAGGAGATTTCCCCCTCAGCTTTGTAGGGATGGCAATCTGGGGAGAGAAAACACACACGACATTTAAAGAAGTATGGCTTTTTAAACCACTTCGTCAGTTCACTGCTTTTTGCTTCAAACCTCTGTTCCGCTGAGTGGTGCCCTCACCTCACACCCCAGGAGTTCGTGCCAGGTGCTTTGGGGCTAATATGTCAAGGCGCCCTCAGGACCCGTGTCTCACCCAGGCCTCCCCCAAGATGCCCACTGGCTTTGGAGCTCAGCCTCTGAAGGTCATCCTGCATCTTCCCCGCCCCACCTGCACGGAGTCCTAGTGCCTCCCCTGCTCGAAACCAGATCCTCCCAGGCTTGGCCAGGACCTGAGCAGTCCCCGCCACCACCACACAACAGTTGTGACGTTGGGGCTCCCCATCTGTGCCAGGCGTGACAATTCCAAGGTGTGCTGGCTTCCAGGCTCCACCACGAGAGGGAGTACAGGTCTACGCCCATGTCAGCTCCCTAGGTTCCTGACTCTAGGATCTGGGATCCAGGATCTGACCCTTCCTAAAAGGATTCCATCTTTTCTAAGTGTAGCTTCTACTTCTATTACCCCCTTAGCAAGCGCAAAGGCCAGGGTACAAACTCAGCCCCCTCCCTGGAAGGCTCAGGAGGGTGCGTGCAGAAAAAGCAGCCAGGGGGCACCTGGGTGGCTCAATGGGTTAAAGCCTCTGCCTTCGGCTCAGGACATGATCCCAGGGTCTTGGGATTGAGCCCCGCATTGGGCTCTCTGCTCACCAGGGAGCCTGCTTCCTCCTGTCTCTCTCTCTGCCTGCCTCTCTGACTACTTGTGATCTCTGTGATCACAAGTAGTCAAGTAAATAAATAAATAAATGAAATCTTTAAAAAGATTTGTCAAATAAATAAATAAGATCTTTTAAAAAAGAAAAAAGGAAAAGCAGCCAGGCGCTGAAATCGCCAGCCTGGTCACTGAGGCTGAGCGGCACATTCTCCTTGTCTACCTGGACATGATTCACAGGAACTCAGTGAGGGGACACTTCAGATGGTGATGACACTCAAGCCTGCCAACACCAGTCTTGTTGGTATTTAGTTAGACCTCAAACATAGAAACAATTTGAGATCTAAAAGGATGCGGCTACCACTGGTTCCTGCTCCCAATGCACCAGGGTGAATTACCACTCCAAATGGCATTTTGCTTTAGAAATGATCACCTCTCTGGGCAAGGGCTGAATCATGAGCAGATGAGGGCGCTTGGGTCAGGAGGATGGCCCCTGAGGGCCAAGCTGTTGTCTCAACATGAGTCACAGATGTCCCCCGTGGGGGGCAGGGCAGAAGCGACCCAGGATGTTGGTGCTCTGCCCTCATCCTTGGTGTGAACACTTTCAGGGGTCACATCCCCTACCAAGGCAGCTCATTCTATTTGTGGACAGTTTTGTTCGCTTTTTCTTTTCTCTTCTTTTTTATGTCAAATATCTGGGTCCCTAAGACTTGCGCTCACAGGTTTTGCTTCTGTCCTCTTTAGTTATAAAAAACAAATCCTACCTACTTCGCCACCCAGTGCCTTTAATCTCCCCGGGATGCCGGCACCCCCCCCCCGCCCCCGCCGACCACCACCACCACCACACACACCCACACACCGCGGGCTGCTGGGCTCTCCCAACCCAGTACCGACTCCTCTGCCCCACGCCCCAGGCCGGAAGGGAGCGTTCCGGGGAGCGCAGCCTCTTTTCTTCAACTTGGACCTGGCCTGCCCTCTCTGCCAGGGTGGCTGGTACAAGCTAGTAAAAGTACAAGCTTTCGGAAGGAGCAGAACAAAAGCAGATGGTGTTGCTGACTTGGGGGTCCCGCTCAGAGTGTGCAGCCCGGGAGGGGTCTGGGGCCAGTGCTCCGTGTGGCAGGGCGAGGAGGGGGCGTCCTGCAGGAGACAGGACCTTGAGCAGGGGGCGGGGCCTCTTGGGGGGTTCTGAGCAGCAGGTGCAGGAAGGATAGCTCTAGGATCAGGGCGACTTGTAAACCTCTGGGAGGGAGAGAAGATCCCCTGCCAGGTTCCTGAGGTTTCCCACAGGGCCTCTGGAGTGCACGTGCTAATGCAGGTAAGTGCATGCCGTGTGCATGGTGTGTGCGTGTGCACGCTGTTTGCACGGCTGTGTGCCCGTGCTGTGTGCCTGCGTGCACCTGTGTGGTCAAGGGGGAGACCTGAAACTGCTGAAGAGTTCCTGTGAAAGGCAGGAGGGGAGGGAGAGCCCAAAGAAGTTCTATTATTTTCATTGTAACATTGTTTAAATATGTACAAACAAAACCAGATATGAATCCTCTATTCTGATTGCTTCCATTCAACTGTTTTTTCAAATTTACATAACAAATATAAACAAAACTGGAAAAAAAAAAAACACTAAATCCCGGCTCACAGCTTTAATATAATGTAGATGATGCTTGCTTAAGTTAAACTGGGGCTTGCGGTGGAATGTTGACTTGCTGGATGAGAACTCTGGGCTTGCTCGGATCCCTGCAAAGTTTCCCTTCACCGGACACTGTCCCACCACCTGCCGGCACCTCCTGCAGCATCTTCCTGTAGAAAGTGCTCAATAAATGTTTGTTAATTAATGGAATAAATAAGTAAAGGAAGAAAGTCCTCCTCTACTCTTTCCTTTAGGAGAATTATTTGGCACACTACAATAATAAGCGCAAAAATACACAACACGGAAATGCACAGACGATGCATAACATGATCATCTAAATTGAAATATGATATAAAACTTCCCAGCGTGAGAATCCAATGCCCACTCAGAAGCTTGGCTTTGGGGGAAACCTGGCTGCCCGACTCCATTCTTTTTTTTTTTTCTTTTCTTTTCTTTTTTTTTTAAATTTTATTTTATTTATTTGAGAGAGAGAGAGAGAGAACATAAGCAGGGGTAGCAGAAGGCAGAGGGAGAGGGAGAAGCAGGTTCCCTGCCCAGCAATGAGCCCGATGCGGGGTTGATCCCAGGACCCTGGGACCATGAACCAAGCTGAAGACAGATGTCCAACCAACTGAGCCACCCAGGCGCCCCTGCCCATCTGCCAATCTGCCTGACTCAGGGCACAGCTTCCCTGAGCAACATTATGAATCTGTATAATTAGAATAAAATACCACTCACTCTGAATCAGATCTCAGACCTCAGGCAAGGGTGAAACATCACAAAGAATGTGAGAATGTTTTTTTTTTAAAGTCGTGAATGACTCAGCTTCCTGAAGATGAATGAAGCTTCTTCCTCTTGCTGAAGAGTGAATTTAAGAAGAAAGAAAGACAGCGGTCCCTGGGTGGCTCAGTCTGTTAAGGTTAAGCTTTGCCTTGGATCAGGTCTTGATCCCAGGACCCTGGGATCCAGCCCCATGTTGGGCTCCCTGCTTAGCAAAGAGCCTGCTTCTCCCTCTCCCTCTGCCTGCTGCCCTCCTTACTTGTGTGCTCCCTCTGTCAAATAAATAAATAAACGGATAAATAAATAAATAAACGGATAATCTTAAAAAGAAAGAAAGAGGGGCACCTGGGTGGCTCAGTGGGTTAAGCCTCTGCCTTCAGCTCAGGTCATGATCTCAGGGTCCTGGGATCGAGCCCCGCATCGGGCTCTCTGCTCGGCAGGGAGCCTGCTTCCTCCTCTCTCTCTCTCTCTGCCTGCCTCTCTGCCTACTTGTGATCTCTCTCTGTCAAATAAATAAATAAAATCTTTAAAAAAAGAAAGAAAGAAAGGCAGGCAGAAGTCAGTGCCAAGTGCATTTTTTCCCCTATTCCCTTCAATTTAACTTTTGGGATGAAAAATAGTCATTTCAACAACAACAAAATGTGGCTTATTACTGATAGTGACATAAGTTTTGATTCATTCAAGTTGAAAATACTAAAAACATACAGATCTATCAGAATGGCAATCACGGTATGGCAAAGCTCTGAATTAAAAGAAAATAGGTAATTGTTGCTAGGAAAACCATTCACACTTCAAGCCATTTATAATAATGAAAACTTTCAAAAATGTAATCAAAGGAAATTGATAAAGCAAATGAAAAACATTTAGAGGACACCAAACTTCTTAGCAAACAGATTTAAAAATTAATTTTTAGGCATGATAATGGTTATGTTCCCAAAAGAACTCCCTACCTTTTAGAACTACAAACACAACTTTTCTCAGATGGAGTAAATGATACTTGCGTTATGCTTCAAGATACTTTGGAGTGGAGCAGGAAGTAAATGAGACTATAGCTGAAACAAAAGTACTCATGAATTGACCATTCTTCATGGATCCAGAGGGGTTCATTATGCTATTTTCTGTTTATGTTTAATATTTTCCACAATAAAAAGTGTTTAAAAATCAGGCATTTTCCAGGTGCTTGGGTGGCTCAGTTGGTTAAAGGTCTGGTTACAGCTCAGGTCATGATCCCAGGGTCCTGGGATGGAGCCCCACAAAGGGCAGGGAGCCTGCTTCTCCCTCTCCCTCTCTCAATGAAGAAATAAAATCTTTTAAAAATAATAAAATAAAATAAAGTAAAATATCTAATGTGCCTGACAGGCTGGAAACTGAAGTAAGAAGACAGGATGAGCCTCAATGGGCGGCCGGTGGGGCTCAAGCCAGAAAAGCAGAGTGAAAATGCATCATGCTGTGTGTATTCACTGTCATGCACAACTGGAATGGAAGTCTTTAACATTTTAGAAAAGAAAATCATTAAAAAATACCTACGGGTGGGGCACCTGGGCGGCTCAGTGGGTTAAGCCACTACCTTCGGCTCAGGTCATGATCTCGGGTCTTGGGATCGAGCCCCGCATCGGGCTTTCTGCTCAGCGGGGAGCCTGCTTCCCTTCCTCTCTCTTTGCCTGCCTCTGCCTACTTGTGATCTCTGTCTGCAAATGAAAAAATAAAATCTTTTAAAAAATATCTAAAAGAGAGATTTGAAAATTATATATTATAATCTAGGAGAAGCACCAATACTTTTGATTTTATCAGAAAGAACATTTTCTGTTATTAAAAATAACAGATTAGGGCACCTGGTTGGCTCAGTTGGTTAAGCATCTGCCTTCAGCTCAGGTCATGATCCCAGGGTCTTAGGATCGAGCCCCACCTTGGGCTCCATGGTCAGTGGAGAGCTTGCTTCTCCCTCTCTGTATCCTTGCTGTTCTGTCTACTCATGCTCTCTATCTCTCTGTCAAATAAATAAAAACCTTAAAAAATAATAACAAGTTAATTCCATAAATTATAAAATTGATCAAATGTTTAAAATATACCAAGCTTGAAGGAGAAGACACTATTGAAATGGAGGCAGAGGAAACACCATTTGTGGATACACACAATGAAACACCAACTCCAGGAGAAAACTATTTTTTTCCCATTGATGATGTCTGACAAATTATATTACAACACACTTGCGGTTTGATGACAAAAGCGAAAAATAGAACAATGTTTTACATTATTTCAAGGTATTGCATTATGTTCCATGGCTTGAAAAGGAAAAATCAACAAGAGGAAGGCACTTACTAAATAATGGCATTCTAATAGAGTTTTTTCACAGGTTGGCTAATCACGGAGATACCGTACAAAATCTCCCGCAGTGTTAGAGAAGTCTAGAAGTCCTTTGAATGGAATTACTATTGGTTTCATAGCACTCTTGAGCACGAAGAGCACATGCCACTGAGGCGAAGAGCAGTTCTCCATACAAGACACCCAGTGTCTATCGATATCATTCCGTGTCAGACCATCGCTCAGACAATGGCTTCATTTAGCTAGCAGTCACCAAGTCATATGGGGAGGTCACATGAACATTTCCTAAAAACCAAAAAGTGATTCAAAATTAATAAAATGATTTAACAAATTATGCTACAACTTATATCACATGATTGGGAGTTTATAATATATAGGTTTTTTTTAAAAGATTTTATTTATTTATTTGACAGAGAATGAACTCAAGCAGGGGGAGTGACAGGCAGAGAGAGAGGGGGAAGTAGTCTTCCCGCTGAGCAGGGAACTGAAGTGGGGCTCAATCCCAGGACTCTCAGATCATGACCTGAGCCAAAGGCAGACGCTTAACTGAGTCACCCAGGCACCCCTTATAATATATAGTTTTGTTTAACTAGGGATAAAAATATGTTATTTTGTATATTTTTTTAATTTTATCTTTGAGAGACATAGAGTGCGCACATACATGAGGGAGGGGGAGGCAGAGGCAGAAGATCTTAAGCAGACTCTGTGCTAAGCTTGAGCTGGACTTGGGGCACAGTCTCACAACCCTGAGATCATGACTGGAGCTGAAATCAAGTCGGGCGCTTAACCTACTGAGCCACCCAGGTGCCCTTCATTTTGTAGTTTGATTGATTGGGTCAAGTTTTATGGTACCAGTGCCTGCCATTTTTTCAAAAGATTTTATTTATTTATTTGACAGTCAGAGATCACAAGTAGGCAGGGAGGCAGGCAGAAAGAGAGGGGGGAGCAGGCTCCTTGCTGAGCAGAGAGCCCGATGTGGGGCTCGATTCCAGGACCTGAGATCATGACCTGAGCTGAAGGCAGAGGCTTTAACCCACTGAGCCACCCAGGCACCCCTGTCTGCCATTTTTTAATATCACCCTGTGGTTGCCAAACAAACATGTTTTGGTTTGGTTTGGTTTGGTTTTGAGCATGTGGTTGTTTGTTACTGCAACAGAGCTGACTAATACACAAGGGATGCCAAGGCTGTGTCCAAAAACAGGTGGGAGGGTAGAGGAGGGGACATGGGCGACATGTATATTACAAAACAGACATGTTTTCTTGAAGACGCCTACAAAATGCAGGTGCTAGTTCCAAGTTCTTTTATTTTAACAGCTGTGGTGACTTTAGCGGAGTTAACTGATACTGCTCAGATTTCATTTCTTCATCTGTAAAATGGGTATAATGTTATTTTTCCTTCCCAAGAGCAATGTTATAAGAATAAGACAAGGCTAAAACAGACTGAAAATAATAATATAAACACAAACAGTAAGGTTCTACTAAATAATGGCAGGAAAACACATAGTTCCTGAGAGCATGAAAAAATCACAAAAATACTAATAAAAATATCAAAGGCAGGTCACAAATGAGCAAAATAGTTTATAAAAACAGACACTCAGGGGCACCTGGGTGGCTCAGTGGGTTAGGCTCAGGTCATGATCTCAGGGTCCTGGGATCGAGCCCCGCATCCGGCTTTCTGCTCAGCAGGGAGCCTGCTTCCCCCTCTCTCTCTGCCTGCCTCTCCGCCTGCTTGTGATCTCTCTCTCTGTCAAATAAATAAATAAAATCTTAAAAACAAAGCAAAAACAGACACTCAAATGAACTCAATGGATCAGACATGAGCAACAATTTCCTCGAATTGTTGACTCGTCTCCTCTCAAAATTGACTCGTCTCTTAGGCTCCTGGGGAGATGAGATTTTGCTCCCTGCTGGGGCAGAGGGTCTTGCTGGGTTCGGGAGGCCCCATGATGGCGGGTTTGCTATTTTCACACCAAGCCTTCAGTGTGCGTGCCTGGCCTGCCCTGGGCCCTCTCAGGGTGATCAAGATGAGAACACGACCAGGTAACCACGACCCCTTTGGCAGGGTCCCCAGAGTGAGGCATGTGGTCCAGGGCTTCCCTTGTCCCCCAGCCTGGAGCCACACGCAGAGCTGTCAGCCGGGTCGGTGGCTGGGGAGGAGGGAAGGACAAGAAAAGAAAAAAATGCCTGTTGTTCAAGCCACCGTGTTTTGCGGCCATCGATGGTGGACATCTCTCAGAAATAGCAAATGGCTCCCCCAGGTGCCGGAGTCCGTGCTCGTCTTGGTTGTCTTGGACATGCGGGGGGGCCCCTTCCCTCTGCACAGCGCCCCTTCCTGCTCTTCGGGTGAGACACACACATCGTTCTTTGAGGAACAGCTGGTGCTGGGCTTTCCAATGTCTGGATGGAGCTGCCAGACCCCAAACCACCCGTGGGTCGCCCGGCCCAGGCTAGTCTAGTGGCATCCGTGGTCCCTGCCACCTAAAATGCCCAAGAGACCAAGCCTCATGGAAACAAGAGGACGAGCACAGGGGCAGTGGGGTCGGGGCCCTCTCTGCTCCTGTAGCCGCTCCTGACTGCCACACCCCGCTTTCATTCTGAGTCGCCATCGCAGACAGGGTTCAAAGTAGGAACAACAGCCACCTTGGGCAGCTGCAGCATGGAAGGGTCTCACACAGGGAATTAGGTGCCATGTCAGCGGGGGGCTGGAGTCAGGGCTGCCTGAGCTCTGGTGCCCCTGATCCTCGACACGCTCACTGGGTCCAAGTGGGTCTGCTGGGAGCTGCAGGGCAGCAGGAGCAAGAGGAAGAGTTCTGCTTCCGAACCAGTGCGCCCACCCCGCCCCAGCATCTCGCTGACCATGTGCCATTTGCAACCAGAGTCCTTGCCGCAAGGAGGGCAAAATTCAGTTCAGTTGTCCAACCTCTCCTGAAAGGAGGGGAGTTTTAGACACCCACAAGGATTCTGATCCCCTTGTTGGGTCAGTCATGTTCCAAATAACTTCTTTCTTTCTTTATTTTAAGAAATTTTTTTGTTTATTTGAGAGAGAGAGAGCACGCACAAGCAGGCAGAGTAGCAGGCAGAGAGAGAAACAGGCTCCCTGCTGAGCAAGGAGCCAGACATGGGACTTTAACCAAGGCCCTGGGAGGATGACCCGAGCTGAAGGCAGTCACCCAACCTATTGAGCCACCCAGGTGCTCCATCCCCAAATAACTTTTTTTTTTTTAAGATTTTATTTATTTATTTGACAGAGAAAGAGATCACAAGTAGGCAGAGAGGCAGGCAGAGAGAGAGAGAGACGGAGAAGCAGGCTCCTTGCTGAGCAGAGAGCCCAATGCAGGTCTCGATCCCAGGACCCTGAGAGCATGACCTGAGCTGAAGGCAGGGGCTTAACCCACTGAGCCAACCAGGTGCCGCATCCCCCAATAACTTCTTTACATTTTTAAAAAAGATTTTATTTATTTATTTGATAGAGAGAGACACACAGAGAGAGGGAACACAAGCAGGGGGCGAGAGTGAGGAAGAACAGGTTTCCTGAAGAGCGGGGAGCCCTATGTGGGGCTGGATCCCAGGACCCTGGGATCATGACCTGAGCCGAAGGCAGACGATTAATGACTGAGCCACCCACGCGCCTCATTCTATAAATTTTTTAATGTTTTTATCATTACAAAATAGTGATTAAGCTGCTCATTATCATGATTACCCTGCAGATGAGGAAGCCTAAAATCTAGAATTTCAGTGCCTTTCTCAAAGTCCCACCAGTACCAGACCAGAAGCCTTGATCCACCTCTTCCTGAACCCCAAGAGCCCAACTGCTGTTGCAGTTGGTGCAGCACATGGACCTGGAATGGGGTTCGGCAGGTAGCAGGCATCATGCATGCCTGGGAAGGAAACATCTTTTACACTGAGGAGAAAGAAAGACGTAGCAGAAATTCAATATACTGACCCATTTATTTTCCCATTTCGTCCTGGAAAAGGCAAATTAAGCCTTTACTATAAATCTGCCAGGAATACAGTCTTTTCTTTCTTTTCTCAGGAAAGAAGTGGACAGTCAAGGTTTCTTTAAGAAATGCTTCCATGGGAACTTGGGTTCAGCATCTTATGTATAATTTGCATATTTTAAAAGTTTCTGTATTGCCAAAAGGGTTTTTATTGATTGATTTTTTTAAAAAGATTTTATTTATTTATTTGACAGAGAGAGACACAGCGAGAGAGAGAATACAAGCAGGGGGAGTGGGCAGAGGGAGAAGCAGGCTTTCTGCAGAGCAGGGAGCCGGATGCGGGAGTTGATTCCAGGACTCAGGGATCATGACCCAAGCCAAAGGCAGACGTTTAACGATTGACCCATCCAGGAACCCCTATTGATAGATTTTTAATGCTTCCTCCATTCCCCGGAACTATGAGTGAGGAAGCCCTTCACTAACCACAGATCTGACCATGGTCCCCGGTCCCCGGCCAATCCACGCTTCTGGAGAAAATCCCCACCTGCCCCCATGTGGCCCCAGGTTCAGCTTTCAGGCAGGGTGGGCTGCAGGGACACTCCGGGGTCTTATTACAGCTGAAGCCTGAGGCTTACACTGAGTACATTCCCCTCTGCAGAGCCTCCTTACTGTGCTGTCTCCTCTGATGGCACTGAGGTCTGCAGGTGGCCCGTGTTGCTGTCCCCCACACTGTGCTCCCCATTCAGCCCTGCCACCTGGGTCCCGGTGGTGGCAGGGCAGAACTGCCCTTAGCTTGTTCTAGAAACGGAAAAAGAACAGAAGGGCAGCCACATCACGCCCCAGCCACGACATGAAAAAGCCTGCCTTTTTCCTCCTGATATCCTTGCGCCGCAATTCCAGCGTCCCCAGAACAACAGTCAAGGGCAGGGCTGGGCATCCGCAGCTGTCTGGGCGTCACCCACCTGCTGTGGCATTCCTCGGGAGGGTTGCTGCCTGCCAGGCCCTGTCGAGAAGGCAGATGGCCACATAAAAATAGTCGGGGAGCCCTTGAGGTGCCACTTCTCCAGCTGCTCTGTTGAGTGGAAGCCAGATGAGAGAGGGGACAAGGCATGGCCTCCGTTTGAAGCAGAGGCTGGCGCTCAGTGTGTCTCTCTGGTGGGTGAGCGCAGCCTCTCGCCCAGGGAGGATGAACAGGAAGGGCAGGGACACGATCTCACTCTCCAGGAAAGCCTTGTGACCCCCAGTTCTCCCTGGAATAAGCACCAGACAAAAGAGGTCTTCCTGTTTCATCAGTTTCCAGCCAATTCTATTGCAGCTGAAACACTGTTGCATTATGCCAGCAGAGATCCAAACCCTGAGCTCCCAGCCCCATATCTTGTTTAAGAAGCTAGGATCTAGGCAATGGGGAGTTACTCATCAGCAGACATAAAGTTTCAGTTGAGCAAGATGAGGAAGTTCTAGACATCTGCTGTGCAACCTTGTATCTATAGTCAATAATGATAGAGTGCAGGGGTGCCTGGGTGGCTCAGTGAGTTAAAGCCTCTGCCTTGGGCTCAGGTCGTGATCCCAGGGTTCTGGGATCCAGCCCCGCATCCGGCTCTGCTCAGCGGGGACCCTGCTTCCTCCAATCTCTCTGCCTGCCTCTCTGCCTCCTTGTGATCTCTGTCTGTCAAATAAATAAATAAAAATCTTAAAAAAAAAATAATGATAGAGTGTATGCTTTGCTGAGAGGGTAGATCTCACTTTAAGGGCTCTTATTATACAACAAAATGTAAAAGGAGGAAAGAAAAAGCAGCAGTTAGAGTTGAAGAAAGAGTCACAGGGCACGACAAGTTACGTGGCCTCTCTCGGTCTTGGTTTCCTCCTCTGTAGCAGAGCAAATAAGACCTGCCTTGGGAAGGACGGCCTTAAATGAGATACATTGCTTAAAGCACGATGCTCCCTGTTCGGAACACTGTGGACATGGCCCCAGACACGGCTTCATCTCTCCTGATCAAGTGAGTGAGCCCTATAGCCTATATTGGGCAGTGAGTCAAAGAGACATTTTAGGAGGGATAAGCTAAAGAACTGGGAGATAAGCGGTCAGGGTGGGTGGAGGGCGATGCTTTCTGAATCACCAGGCCAGCTGAGAAGCGAGGGAGGGGCTGCCACGACATTCCTGAGGACAGCTGAGACAGCTGGGAGCGGGTGGCCCCCAGTATGAACTGAGCTGAACTCTCCAAAGCAGTCTCTTACTACGGAGGAGGAAGGATGAGAACGTCACATTGCTTTGGTCTGGCACTTTCAGGTTTGCGGGCATCTTCAGGTCTGTTACGTCAGGTGCTCCCAGCAAGCCTGCCAGGTGGAAAGACCCACCCCACTCCAGAGCCCCAGAGCAGCGGCCTCTGGGCTTGTTCCCTGCCTTCCCAGATGCCCTCCCCCCCAACACTTGCAAGAGCACCCAGGGCCACGTCCACAGCTAAGATGAAAACTCAGTCCCTAACTAGCCCGGGGAGTAGGTGGGGCAGAGAACGAGGCACAGTTGATTGTAATCAGTTGTGAACCATTCTGACTCTGCTTTTAAAATGTCGTCTGAATTTACACTTAATTCTCAGAAAACCCTGGTGGACACATCTTTGTTCAGGAAGGCAAGGCTAAATTTTTCCTCATTTCCCATTATGATATTCTGGGCCCTCCCTTTAGGAAGGGGAAGCCCTCTGCACTGCAAATTTTCTTGCATTCTACTTTCTTCGTTTCCAATCATTTACTGGATGCAGGTGCCTAGTGAGCTGTGTGCTGAGTGCTGCATACAGGACATCTAGTCTCTAACCTTGGGAATTTACAGTCTGGTCCAGGAGGGAAGAATTCTAAATGTGGGACACCTGGAGAATATGATCATGGAGACCAAGTGCATGATACCGGGGTTGGGGCAGACTGGAAGTTGAATGCTGACTTACCTGTGTGGCAATGTCATGTCCAATGGGAATCTAGGACCAGAAAAAGAGGACATCATCTAATTATTCCAACCTGGGGGGGGGGGTGATGCACATAACTTAATTTAATCCAAGCCACAGGGGTAAATAGCAAAAGCCCCAACAGTCCCATTTATGCTTTTAGTTGGGAAAGTATAGCAGAGCTTTAACTGGTTTTCCTGGCACTGTTTCATTACATAACAGCTCAGTGAGTGATAGGAGGGGCTGGAGAAGGGATGAACAGGTCCAAACGTCTCAGACACGTCCCAGGGCAGGGAGAGGCCAGCTGACACATGCCAGGAGGAGGCGAGGGATGTGGCCTGAGGGGCTCTGACAGCAAAAACAGGCAGAAGTCCCAAAGGTGGGGATGCCTGGGTGGCTTAGTGATTAGGTGTCTGCTTTCGGTTCAGGTCATGATCCCAGGGGTCCTGGGATCGAGCCCTGCACTGGGCTCTCTGCTCAGCAGGGAGCCTGCTTCTCCCTCTCCAATTCCCCCTGTTTATGTTCCCTCTCTTGCTGTGTCTCTCTCGGTCAAATAAATAAATAAAATTTAAAAAAAAAAAAAAAAAAGGAAAAAAGAAGTCCCAAAGGTGGATGGAGCAGATTGCCAGAGTTCCAGGCAGAAGATACAGGTAGAGGTGATGCTGAGAGGAGCAGGAAGCAAGAAGGGCCAGGAAGCTGCATGGGGAGAGTCTCCAGGTCCTCAGGAGGCTCGGGCTGGGGGACCCACAGCAGAGTCCAAGTCACAGGGAGATAAAGTTCCACGGCGGGAACCAAGGGTCAAAGTTCAGGGCAGCAATAAATTAAATTAGATCTTCTTTCTAGGAGTCAATGGACACAAGTTCAGACCTATAAGATTTCTGTCACAAAAAAAAAAAAAAAAAAAAAAAATGTATCCTGGCAGGCATGCAAACGCTCATTGGATTCATCACGAACAAGATGCTAGCAACTCCCATCGACCTCAAGAGGAGAAGGCGGGGGTCGCAAGAGGTCCCCAGGAAACCCTGGTTCCTGGGATGTGGTGCACATTAACTGGGATGTGGTACCCGGAGGGTTGGAAGCATTATGTGGTCACCCTCACTGCTGGGGCTTCCCAGCCTTGTTGGGAGATCCCAAATCTCATTAACACGGTCCCTTTGGATCCTGGGCATCTAGTCGATTATTCTTGCGCTTTCCTGGGGCAGCGCGGGTAGATTGTGGGGAGGGGGTCCGCTCTGCCTGTGCAAATAAGTCCCATTGAAATTCTCCTTCCCTGATGGTTCCCATATAACTGCCCTTCCTCGCACACTTACGGGCAGACTCATTCATTCAACTTCCATCACTTTCTTCCTTAATATTAACATGAAAAAAAAATGTTTCCAAGTCATTTAATAGTAAGAATGATGGCAACCACTATTTATTCCCAGCATATCAAGTTATTATAATTGTTTCTTTTTCTTATTTGTTGCAGAGGTTACTAAAACTTGATGACAATTCTAATCAGTCGTAGCCCAGTGTTTTGGATTCAGTAAACACCCAACATTTGTTGAAGAAAAGGATGAATACATCAGTGAATCATCAACACTCAAAATAGCATCCTACGACAGAACCAGACAGAACAGACTGAGGTGGCTCTGACCTTGGAGCTTTGATCCCCCAGGCCCTGCCAGGGAGCTGATCCAGCAAGGCAGAGGGAGAGTGCCGGAGAAACAGGCATGGGCGCTAACCCCAGGGGCAGATCCATCTGTGGGAACACATGGCGGGTCTTCTCTGTATTTCTCCTTTTCCTTTTACGCATGGAGGTCTCTCTCTTCCTTTTTGTCCTCGTCCTGCCTTCTCCATTCTCTTCCCTAACAGATAAAACTGAACACTTATGTTCATCAACGAGGTAAATATTTGTTTGATGACAGGAATCGATCAAAATCCTAGAGGAGAGGGGCACCTGGGTGGCTCAGTTGGTTGGGTGTCTGCCTTTGGCTTAGGCCACGATCCCAGAGTCCTGAGATCAAGTCCTGCATGGGGCTCCTTGCCCAGTGGGGAGACTGCTTCTCCCTCTGCCTGCCACACCCCCTGCTGTGCTCTCTCTAATAAATACATAAAATCTTAAAAAAAAAAAAAAATCCTAGAGGAGAACATAGGCAGCAACCTCTATGAACTCAGCCACAGCAACTTCTTGCTAGAGACGTCTCTAAAGGCAAGGGAAACAAAGGCAAAAATGAACTATTGGGACTTCATCAAGAAGAATGAAGAATCTTCATCAAGAAGAATATTACAGCAAGAGAAACAGTCAACAAAGCCAGAAGAGAACCGACAGAATAGGAAAAGATATTTGTAGATGACATATAAGATAAAGGGCTAGTATCCAAGATCTATAGGGCTAGTATCCAAGATCTATAAAGAACTTCTCAAACTTGACACCCAAAGAACAAATAATCCAATCAAGAAATGGGAGAGGACATGAATAGACATTTCTGCAAAGAAGACATCCAGATGGCCAACAGACACATGAAAAAGTGCTCCACATCACTCAGCATCAGGGAAATACAAATCAAAAGCACAATGATATACTACCTTACACCAGTCAGAATGGCTAAAATTAACAAGTCAGGAAACAACAGATGTTGCCAAGAATGTGGAGAAAGGGGAACCCTCCTACACTGTTGGTGGGAATTCAAGGTGGTGCTGCCAGTCTGGAAAACAGCATGGAGCTTCCTCAAAAAGTTGAAAAAATAGAGCTACCCTATGACCCAACAATCGCACTACTGGGTATTTACCCCAAAGACACAAATGTAGTGATCTGAAGGGGTACCTGCACCCCAATGTTTATAGCAACAATGTCCTCAAGAGCCAAACTATGGAAAGATCCCAGATGTCCAGATGTCCGTCGATAGATGAATGGATAAAGAAGATGTAATATTTATACACACACACACACAAAATGGACTATTACTCAGCCATCAGAAAATGAAATCTTGCCATTTGCAATGATGTAGATGGAACTAGATGGTATTAAGCCCAGCGAAATAAATCAGAGAAAGACAATTATCATATGATCTCACTCATATGTGGAATTTAAGAAACAAAACAGAGGATCGTAGGGAAAGGGAGGGAAAAATAATACAAGACAAAATCAGAGAGGGAGACAAATCCTAAGAGACTTTTACTCATAGGAAACAAACTGAGGGCTGCTGGAGGGGTGGGGGTAACTGAGTGATGGGCCTTAATGAGGGCACGTGATATACTGAGCACTGGGTGTTATATACGGCAGATGAATCACTGTACTCTACCTCTGGAACATTATGCACTATATGTAAATCAATTGAATTTAAATTTTAAAAATAAATAGGTAATTAAGTATTTCTCTCTCTCTCACACACACACACAACCTTCTAAATCACACAATCACTTAAATCGATTTCTGTTTCATTTAACATAAATTTTTTACAGCCCTATGACTGCAACCAAACAAAGTTGTCATCTGCAGTTCTAGAACTGAGAGAATAATGCATTTATATGGTACGTACTTGAAGACAAACGTGCTGAGTGCCTGCTCTTGGGCAACCTTCTCATCAAAAGTAAAGACCTTTACATCCCCAGTACATAATCTGCCCAACAATCGGATAAGCCTGGAGTTATACCCCCCATTTCCCCAGGTGGCAGGGCGGAAACTAAATTTATTCTGTCCATTCTCAAAGCTCCACAAGGCACCAATCCTAGCCACCACACTTTATTAGCGGGACAGTTTTCTGCTCTAACATTCCCAAGGAGGTTACTGCAGAAGTCACGTAGAAAGGGACAGGGAACACTTTGCACATGAAACTGTCAGGGGTGGTTCCCATAGGACGGGTGCGAGTGAAGTGGCCCGGTGGGGTACACAGAATTTCATTGGAGTGACTCCCATCATGTTAGGGCTGACTCCAGGTAGAGGTGGCAGAAGTGTCCTTTCCTTTCTCAGGGACAGGCTGGGGGCCTCCCAGGGGCCACCTCCAACTAATCAGGGCAGGGCCCCATATCTTTATTCACACACACACCAGACCTCAAGCCCCTGCCAGCTGAGCCTCTAAGGTATTTCTTCTTTAAGGGAAAAGCACAGGCTTTGTCTCTCTCTCAAAGAATTCCAGGCATCCAGAGACCAGGAGAGGAGGTCTGGGGGTTGGTGAGGCTCTCCCTCTTCAAAAAGATTCTCAGCCTCAGATTGCAATGAGCTCTTTCCTACACTGCTCCTCTCTGCCTCTCTTCTGGAAAGAGGGCTAACAATGCAGATCGAAATCCTTTGAATCATAGTGTTTGCTCCAGTGATTCCACTTGTAGGGACGAATCTTCAGTTCTAAGTTCAAAAACATTTCGCTTACAAAGATGTTTGTTGAAGCATTATTGACAGTAGCTGGAAACTGGGAACAATGGGGATAGCCAAACAGAAGGAAATAATTAGAATACTCTATAAAATGCTGTACCTTCGCTAAGGGTGGTCTGTATGGGGGCACCTGGGTGGCTCAGTCCTTAAGTGTCTGCCTTCGGCTCAGGTCATGGTCCCAGGGTCCTGGGATCGAGCCCATCATCAGGCTCCCTACTTAGCGGGAAGCCTGCTTCTCCCTCTCTCACTTCCCTTGCTCTCGCTGTCTCTGTCTCTGTCAAATAAATAAATAAAATCTCAAAAAAAAAAAAAAAAGGATGGTTCTTATGGAGCACCATACAAATGTGAAAAAGATACGCTTTCAAAGTTCAGGGTTTCAAAGCCCACACGCCACAGGAAACTAATTAAGTGTAAGAAAACTGGTTGTAGAATAAGACTACCAGGACGGGTTCCTGGAAGGGAGGAGGTGGGTGATGGGGATTAAGGAGGGCCCTTGTGATGAGCATTGGCTGTTGTATGAGGTGAGAAATCACTAAATCCTACACCTGATACTAATATTACACTATACGTTAATAAAAAAAAAAAAAGACCGCCAGGAAATGCATCCAAATGTTAATTAATTAATTAATGGTTTTGGGGGGTTGGATTTTGTTTTTTGTTTACTTTTCAGTTTTTTCCAACTTTTGTGAAGCTTGTCTATTACCACTCCACCCCTTTTTAAAATTGTGGTTCAAAAAAAGGGCACAACATAAAATGTACCATCTTCGCTATTTTAAAGCATACAGTTCAGGAGCATTCAGTATATTCAGTGTTGTGCAACAGATCTCCAGAATGTTCAACTTGCAAAACTCATCTACTAGGGTTTAATGGGAAAAGAATATAACGATTATTTTTAAAAATATAAAGTATGCAAGGCTAGCCTTGAACATTATCCTGATTCAGCTGGTTTTAAAAATCCCAGGATGAAGGTGCCTTTCCTACCTGTCTCTGGCCTCCAGCTAAGTCACCTGGCTGGAACATTCTGGAGCCCCTTCTCCCCAGGGCAGCTCCCCACCAGGGCCTCTGCCCCTCTCAGCACGTCTCTCCCCTCCTCCATAGCACCTGGGTGTGCTGGGGACTCAGCCCCTCACCCCACACACCCTGCAGTGTGTGTGGTCAAGATAAGGGGTCAGGGTGAGAAAGAATGAGGGAAAGGTCCCCTGAGTGTGTTCTCGGGGGCTGGGATCCCGTCACCCACCCCCATACTCTAGGAGGCAGCTTTTTACCAGAGTGTGTTCTCCTGGATGTTTGGACTCATGGCCTCAACCCCCTCATGTTGCTGAGGAAGAAGCTGAGACTTGAAGGTCACATCGGGGATCGGAGCCCGGGATTCTGCCACCTCACACAGAGCCCTTCCTTCTAGAACAGACTGAAGACTGTTACATTAGGCACAGTATCGGAGAAAATGGTCAGCGTTGGAGCTGATTCCATGACTGGGAAAATACAAAGTTAGGTTGGGCTGGGTAAAGCCATCTGACTACAGCAAGACATGGTGCCATTTTTGCCACATTGCCACACAACAGGGCAACACTTCCATTACCAGCAGGTGGCTGTCAGGTTATATTTGTTACAAAGTTGATTTGCTACACTCATTTTGAATGAATGAATGTTTATTCTTCATTGTGTACTTTATGGATATATGCTCACTATTTTTTTTTTTAAGATTTCATTTATTCATTTTAGAGAGAGAATGAGAAAAAACAGGGGGAGAGGCAGAGGGACAAAGAGGCTCCCCCACCACCCCATCCAGCTGGGAGCCTGGCTGTGGGGCTCAATCCCAGGACCCAGAGATTGTAACCTGAGCCAAGGGCAGACTCCCAACCTTCTGAGCCACCTGGGCCCCTGCTCATTACGTCCCTAGAAGGAGGTGAAATGGGACAACCAGGTCACATTTTAGGTCAGCTGGCTCTTTTTTAAGTTAGGAAAGGTGCTGATCAGTCACAAGATATGAGAGCTGCGAGGGAATTTTTTTTTTTAAGATTTTGTTTATTTATTTGAAGGAGAATACAAGTAGTCAGAGAGGCAGGCAGGGAGAGAGGAGGAAGCAGGCTCCCTGCTGAGCATGCAGGCTCAGTCCCAGGACCCTGAGATCATGACCCGAGCCAAAGGCAGAGGCTTTAACACACCCAGGGCGCCACCCCGGCGCCCCCTGCAAAGGAATTTTAAGATCACCTGGTTAACTCTGGCTGATGAGGAAACGGGTTTTATTTAAACCCAGAACCTCCAGGATGCAGGGTTAGGAGGCACAGTTAACTTTCCGATTCATTTCCCACCTAGAGCAGAACAGGCTGCCAGCAGCCCCACCCCACAGGGGCTCCCCGTGGCACTCCAGGGCGTACGGCATTCCATAAAAACAAAGATATTCTCCAATCACACATCCCAAACCGGTCTTGTCTAGCAATGGCCTATAAAACTGGATCCTTATTTTTGTTCCCAACCCAAAACAAAAGCGGCTGGAGAGGGAGCATCGTGGAAGGGTGCCATCACGTGACCATCCCCATCCCCACTGCCCGGGTGAACCCGATCATGGAAATTCCGAGTAGGGTGGGCTGGGGGCTGTGTGTGCGCATGCGTACGTGTGTGTGTGCGCGTGCGTGCGTGGGCCGGGCCCAGTCATCTGTCCTTTGGCTCTTCTCTTAGCCACCTCTCTACCTTCATGGGGCAGCATCTGCAGGTTCCTGCCTCGCAAACCAGCAGGGCTCCTGCACACATGGCCCTTGAGTTACTGTTGGGGAGCTGGGGTTAGAGCCAAGGGAGCTACCCCGCCAACATCACAGGGGCTCTAGAGTGAATGGTGATTCGTCTCCTCCCTCTCTCTTCTTGCTTGATGCGGAAGGGATGAGAGAGACGGTGCCCTGTTTTCAAAGACCTCCCGCCTTTGGAGGCCCTTCTTGGAGGTCCTTTTCCTCCCTTAGAGGCCCTGTTTCTCAGCTGCAAGGAACTTTCTGCTCATCCATCCCATCTCTGTGCCCCAGGGAAGGGACAACAGCCACCCCCATACTCTAGGAGGCAGCTTTTTACCAGCAGATACTGAGGCTGTGGTCAGGCTGTCTGTGCCCTCCGTTCACTGGGCTCCTTCATGTATTGGTACTTCCCCGCCCCCACCCCTTCATTTGAGAAGTTTACAAACCTATAGAAAAGTTAAAAGGACAATACAATAATCAAATGAACACCTATTGCCCATCATGTTGCCACAGACAAGACGGTCTCTGCCTTGGGCGGTACCGCTTTAGGCACGGCTGCTAGGATGTGCCCACACCACTGTTTCAGCAGCCAGGATGGGAGAAGCCCCCCGCACAAACGTCCCAGCCTGCTTCCAGGGCCACCTTCCTACCCCATGGTGGACGGTGACACTGATGTGCACAAAGGGATGGCTGTGTGGGGGCTGGGGGGGTGCTGGGGTGCTCATAGGAACACAGGAGGCCTGTCCCAGCGTGGGATGGAGTTGGAGGGGGAGAGACAGGAGGGGGGCAAGCTGAGAGTTGGGGCTGGAGGCTAGAGCCCTCCCCACTCCACTGCCACTCCTGATGCACTTCCCTGAGGCATCTGAGAATCCTACGTTGGAACCTGGCTTGCCAGACAGGAAAAAGTAGGGCAGAATGAACTCTTTAAAACTTTTGTAGACTTGGGGCACCTGGGTGGCTCAGTGGGTTAAAGCCTCTGCCTTCAGCTCGGGTCATGATCCCAGGGTCTGGGGATCGAGCCCCGCATCGGGCTCTCTGCTCAGCAGGGAGCCTGCTTCCTCCTCTCTCTCTGCCTGCTTCTCTGTGATCTCCGTCTGTCAAATAAATAAATAAAATCTTAAAAAAAAAAAAAAAAAAACTTTTGTAGACTTAATTTATAACTCCTACATCAGGCACAGGTGTCCTGTTGCTCCAGCCCCATCACTGTGAGGGCCTTAGCCACGGGGGCTGGGATCCTGTCACCCACTGCCAGCAAGGTGACGGCCACTCTGAGCGTCGGTTCTCTCATGGGCAATAACATCTGCCTTGGAGGGATGTTGTGATGATTCTATAAATTCTGTGGAAAAGCGTGTGGACGTAAGCCTAAGTCACCTTAGTTTCTCGCCCTTCTGATGTGGTCGGTAGGCCGGTCTACAGGGAGTGTCCATCAGAAACTCTACTTAGTCAACTTTCCCCCATTGAATCCTGTTACCAAGCCGTGGTCCTGAAGCCACTGACACCTACTTTCTGGTTCCTTCAAATATCTTGGATGCAAATCCCCACCGAAGGACTAGCATTGAAAACACGGTTATTGTCACAAACAGCCAAAGCTGCTGAAGAAGACACTTTTCTTTAAGCTACTTAGTGGCTTGATTCCGCAAGGGCTGTGGGCCAGAGCTGAGCAAAGGCTCCCCCAGGAACCCGAGGCCTTCCACTCCCCCACCTCCTGACACTGGATTCAGTCCCAGGAGATGGAAGAGGGGAACATTTACTTGGAGTCAATAATTAAATGGAACAATGGCCACAGAGAGCCTAAGCAAGGGTGCCAGCTACTCGGAAGAAGACAGCCGGGTCACCTCAGGCTGAAAGTTTGATGGTGGCGTGTGGGCAGGGCTGTGGCCTCTGGCATTGAGAAGGTGCAGGAGGGACCAGGGCCAGCGACGCAAAGGGTAAAGAAAATAATCCTTAACATCAGAAACATTTGGAAAACTCCAGAAGGAAAAAATCTTTCAAGTTCTCTGCCTCTTTCCAACCACACATTCGTGAGGACTTCCCCAGGGTTTCCTTGTATCTAAAAAGAAACTGCTGGTGCAGGTGACAGAGCGCTGTCCCTTCCACTTTGTGTAGCATTTCAATTTGGCTGGGGCGTGGGGGTGGGGTGGGGCGCAGTCCGGCCTTTCCAGAGTCTCCCCACCGAAAGTGCTCACACAGGGAAACTCATGCAGAAGTCTTCGGTGGATGTACATTCCAAACGAAGGTGCCACAGAACCAGAGCCCCTAGGGTAATCCTTTCGCTTTACACATGAATCAGCTAAAGCCCAGAGAATTGGAGTGAACACAAAACTAATTGGAAACAGAACCGGAATTGAATTCCAAGTCACCCTGACTCTCCACCCAGTGGTCATTGCTTTCTACCACACAACAGGGCCTGGAAGAGGGACTGTCACTCCCTGAGGGCCCAATTCATGCCCAGAAGTAACCTTGATTACCCCTGGCATGCCTTAAGTGTCTGCCACATGGGTACAGGAGTGAGCGAACCCTGCCAGCTAGAAGCATCCATAGGAGTGAACTGGAGAGAGTTCTAGGTGTGTGGGTGTCCGTGGTGGGCATGCCTATGGAGAGGGCTGGCAGCAGAAGGGCCCAGGCTGGGTGGGGCAAACAGAGGGGGTGGGGCAGAATGAGGGCAACTGAGGAGGGACGGGTAGGGGGCCAGAGCCCAGAGGGCCCAGATGTCAGCCCCTAAAATGAGGACTGCATTACCTGCTGGAGGGTGAGAAGGGAGCAGGTGCCCAGGAGGGACCGTCCAGCAAACATGCAGAAGCGGGAGGACTGGAGTTCAGAGCGAGGTCAGGGCTGTACCATGTTCTAAAAGAAATACGGAGCCATGATTTGCATAGGCAGAGTTGTCTCCAAGTCCGCAGAGAGGGCTTAGTTCGTTCTGCTGAATTGGTCTGCCTTTCCGTGGCCCCTGGAGGAGAGAGAGGCCCGTGTGATTAAACTTTCCCTCTAGCGCCCTCACTCGTCCTGCATTTAAAGAGCAGGCACACAGGTACACCTCGCTCGGAAGAGCAAAAGGGACCCCCCACCCCCCGCACCCAGGAGTAGGGAAGGTGAAGGGGCCAGCAGAGGTGGAAGGCAGTCCTCTGCCCCTCCTGGGGCCAAAGAGCTTTTTCATCGCTGACTCCAGATGGAGAGGCTGCGTAGACAACTGTGCGGGGGTGTGCGTGCGTGTGGGTGTGTGTGGGTGTGCGCGCGCGTGTGTGTTCGCTGTCGGCCCCAGCCAGGGATTCACTTTAACTAAATCCCACTACAAAAGATTCGGGGTCGTCGGAACCGAATGGTACCTGTATTCCGAGACGCACAGGCAGGAAAGCAAGGCAGTGAGAGCCAATGCCCGAGACGAGTGTCAGAGTCACGCCGAACACTCCACTTTCGTGTCCCAAAGCCCGTCTCCCTGCAGGGTTTGCCCCGCAGCGCGGGCGGGGAGCCGGGGCGGGGGGCGCGGGGGGACTGTGAGCACCCACGACTCCCAAGCGCCCCGGCCTGGCCCCGCCAGGCTCCGGGTGGGCCCCCGCCTGCCCACGACGGCTCAGCGGGAAGGGTCTCCCTCCCGGGAGGGTCAGCAACAGGAGTGTGGGCAGCAAAATGGGGGCGGCGACCGGCCAGAACCGTGTCCTTCCCGTCCGCCTCCCCACTTTGGAAGTCCCCAACGACTAACCCTACCTCCGCCCCCAAACCCGCTTCAGTAGGCTCTTTTCCCGGCCTGACTTCCCCAGCAAGGGGTCCTCAGTTCCCCTTTCTGTTCTCCTTCCTGGGACAGAACCGCGCGGAAGCTGCCCCAGGAAGATGGCCCAGGGGGAGGCGAGCCGAGGTGGGGCGCGGGCAGCGGGGTGCCCGGGGCGCGAGCCCTGGCGGAGGGGTGGGGTGGGGAAGGAGCGGAGGCCGGGAGAGAAGGGAGGCCCAAGGCCCGCCAGGATCGGAGGAGGCGCGGCCCGGGAGGGCGAGGCCCGGGGGTGGGGGCTCTGGAGGCGCTGAGGGGAGCGGGGGCTGAGGGGGCGCGGTCGGGGAGGGCGAGGCCCGCGGCCATTGGTTGGGCTGCCAGGATCGGGGGTGGAGAGCAGGCAGAGGGTCGAGTCCCAGGGAGAGCGCCCCGGGCCGGCAGTCGCCGCCGCGGTCCGAAGAGCCAGTTCCCAGAGCGCAGAGCCGGCGCCCGCCATGAGGGAGATTGTGCACATCCAGGCGGGCCAGTGCGGGAACCAGATTGGCACTAAGGTGGGCCGGGCACCGGGCTTCCTGAGGGTGGGCAGCGAGCAGGCCTAGGGTGTCGGGGCTTGACCCCCCGGTGCGGGCGCCCCGGTGCGCACCCTCTGTGCGCCTCGGTCCTCGGAGCCCTGTCCTGCCCTGCGCTGCACCCGGGAAGTGCTTGGAGGAGTGGCGCGGCCGAGGACGGGGCGTCACAGCCAGGGACCACCCCTGCCCCTCACCCTACCCCCACCCCAGCTGGGAGCGGCGGCCGGCGGCTCAGGCGCGCCTGGAATTCGGCAGCCGGGCCCCGCGCACCCCGCCCCGCGGGGCCAGCCGTGGCGTGAGCCGGGGCGGGGGGGGGGGGAAGGGCGCCCTAGGCTCCGGGTTCTCACCGTCTCTTCCCCCGCCTCGCCCTTCTCAAGTTTTGGGAAGTGATCAGCGATGAACACGGTATCGACCCAGCCGGAGGCTACGTGGGTGACTCGGCGCTGCAACTGGAGAGAATCAACGTCTACTACAATGAGTCATCCTGTGAGTAGCGCGGCGCCGCCGGGACTCCGCCCTTCCCCGTCGGACCCCGCCGTCCCCCTCCCAAACCCTGGCCGTCCTCACTTCGGTTTCTGGCCACCCATCAGGAACCCTAGTCATTCCGCTCCGGGCCCTCGGCCACCCCCGCCTGGACTCTGGCCATGCCCCGCTTGGACCTGGGCCATTCCCCTCCCGGACCGGGCCTTCCCCCTCTGGGACCCCGGCCTTCCCGAGTCTTCTCCGATCGACCCAAGGTTAGCTTTCAGGATAACGCCCTCGCGCGAGGGTAGTTTGCCCTCGGAAGTTTTCCCGGGTTATATAGCAGGATGCCTGACTCTTTCCTCTCTCGCCCTGGGGCGGGAAATCCGCCGTCAGTTTCTTTCAAACAACCGAATTTGGCCTATCACGGAGTCTGAACTCTTGAACCAGACAACCCCTTAGTGTTGTGAAATCACTTACTGGGTCACGTAGGACTTTCTGTTTTGTTTTTCGGTTTAATGGAGATTCTTGGCTAAAAATCTGAAAAGCACCCCCGTTAAATGACTTATCTGACCTTTTACCAACGTCCAAAAGCGTTCTATGCTCTCAATTCTGGATCATTGGTGGAGTGCAGTAAAAATTCCAAGCTGTGGCATATCCAAGTTTGGGAATAATCTCACCTCTGCTCTGGGTACCTAGGTATATATTGTGGCTACATGCATATGTTATTTGTTACAGTTTTTATTATAAAAGTGATAGGTGCCCTTCACTAAACAGCACCACTAAGACTTTGAAAGGACACCCAGAAAATGACAGACGCATGACGTATGTCCCCAGAAAGAATTACTCCTGTTTTTGGAGTCACTTGCCATTTGTCTATACAAGAGCTGTGAAGAGCAGGATACATAAGTCACTGGGTTTTATCCATCTAGCAGCTAGAAGGAAAGATCTGGACCAGCAGGGCATAGAATATGAAATTTCAAGATAGCCCTCAGGAAAATTCCAGTTAGGTCCTGCTTGTTAACTTGCTCTCTTCAGTCTGCGTGTGTGTGTGTAGCAGGACAGGAGTTATAGGGCAGATCCTGTGTGCAGTCCCAAGTTCCTGCCCACTAGGCACTTGTTCATGAATGAGAGTGCATCCCAGAAACAGCCCCATAACCAGGTGCTCAGACTACAGCTTGGGTTCCTGCATGTGTGTGCATGAGGGAGGTGCCAAAAAGTGGAAAGAATGTCAGAGCCACACAGTGGTTTGCTGCAACAGAGACAGTTTATTTCCATGGAGCTCAAAAAGTAAAGCTTCCCAACAGGAAAGAGGTGTCAGGGTGAAGTGGAAAATACAGAAGGCAGGAAGTCAGGAGACCTGATTTCTCATCCTGCTTATTCCTGGTACTTCCTCTGCCCATTCATGCTTGGGCTGGTTTCCTCATCGGGACAGCATCAGCTGGGACAGTGTTCCCCAGTCCCCTCCCAGCACTAAGGTTCTGTCTCTAAAGAGACCCTGCTTCCTACCATCTGGGCAGCTGGGGGGACTCACTGTGGGGCAGCCCATGACCCTGGAGACCAGAAAGTGACCTTGGGCGTGGGCTTTGTTCTCTTCCAGCTCAGAAATACGTCCCCAGGGCTGCCCTGGTGGACTTGGAGCCGGGCACCATGGACAGTGTGCGGTCTGGGCCTTTCGGGCACCTCTTCCGGCCCGACAACTTCATCTTCGGTGGGTTCCCTCTCTCCTGCTTCCTTCTGCCTTTTTCTTTTTCTTTTTCTTTTTTTTTTTTTTTTTTTTTACACATTAAACTGATATATGTGCGAGATTAAAAGACAAAGAAAAGCTTAGGATGGAAATCAGCACTCCCCAGTGTCATGCCAGGGTGCTGCGCCTTTTAATTCTCGACTTTTCTTTAGGAACATAATCTCCGTATCGCTAAAGGAAGTGCTTGTATTGATAGTTCTTGGTTTAACAGATTTTTTTAGACATTAGCTTCTTTCTTCCCCTTATAAATGATCATAACATGATGATAATCATTTGTTGGTTCTTGTGTTGCTCATCTTTCAGCCTTCCCTCCCTTCTTCTACCTAAGACATAAAACACCTGTCCCTCTGCATACTCCAAAAGGAAAAAAAAAAATTAAGATTTTATTTATTTGACAGAGAGACCCAGCCAGAGAGGAAAGGGAACACAACCAGGGGAAGTGGGAGAGGGAGAAGCAGGCTTCCCGCCAAGCAGGGAGCTCGATGCAGGGCTCGATCCCAGCACCCTGGGATCATGACCTGAGCCAAAGGCAGAGGCTTAGTGACTGAGCCACCCAGGTGCCCCCCAAAGAAAATTATATAACATTAAATGAAGTGACACCGTTAGTGCTACTGGCCTCCATCACCCTATAGCCATGGTTTTTAGAATCAAGATTAAGTAGAGACAGAATCCTGAAAGATTTTATTGGTACACAAACTGATGACTCTGTAGCAGAGTTAGGCAGTGGCCTATTTCAATGTTACATACCGCTTCAGTTAGATTCACTGATGTTCTTTCTCAAAAATTACCAGTGTAATTGAGTAAGAAATGTGCCCAGAGAGAAAAATACTACTTAACCAACAGAAGTACCTCAATCAACCAAGCACAGTTTCAGTGTCCGTAAAAGGCAAAGTGTCTCACATGGAAATGAGAGAATCTTTTTTGTTTTATTTATTTATTTGACACAGAGAGAGAGACAACAAGAGAGGGAACACAAGCAAGGGGAGTGGGAGAAGGGGAAGCAGGCTTCCCGCCGAGCAGAGAGCCTGATGTGGAGCTCCATCCCAGGACCCTGGGATCATAACCTGAGCTGAAAGCAGGTGCTTAATGACTGAGTCACCTAGGGGCCCCGAAATGAGAGACTCTTAAGACTGATTCAGGGCTTAAAGTTACTGTGATATAGAAATTAAATCTATCAAAGATCTGCTTTCCAACCCCTTCCTCAAAAGGCACCAGATAGAGACAATTTCATTGAGGGTAACAGGTAATCCTATTTAAATCCTATATATCTAGATTATCTTCCACACAGTAAGTTTGATAGGGGCGCCTGGGTTGCTTAGTGGGTTAAAGCCTCTGCCTTCAGCCCAGATCATGATCCCAGGGTCCTGGGATCGAGTCCCGCATCGGGCTCTCAGCTCAGCAGCGAGCCTGCTTCCCCCTCTCTCTCTGCCTGCCTCTCTGCCTACTTGTGATCTCTGTCTGTCAAATAAGTAAGTAAAATCTTTAAAAAAAAAAAAAAAGTAAGTGCTTGATAAATATTAACAAATCCTAGGAAGGCAAGGATGATTCAACATGGAGAAGTCTGCTAATAGATTAAGAGAGACAGCATCTTAATAGGTAACCCCAAATATTTGACAAAATTCAGTATGTATTCCTGACTTGTTCAGGACAAAAACCCTTATGTGTAAGCTGGAAGTAGACAGATACTTTCTCTGTTTAACAGTTATCTACCAAACCCATAGCAACGTCACACTCCCTGGTGAAACATTAGAAGTATTCCACACAAAGTCACATATGAGAAAGAGATATCATTGCCCCTACTATTAGTCCATGTTTTGAAGGTTCTAGCTAGTACACGAAGACCAGAGAAGGAAAGGAGATACGGATCATTTAAAGGAAAAGACAAAATTGTTATTTGAAGGTAGACTGATTCTCTGGGATTTTCCAGATAGGCTGTCCAGTGAACAGTGACTGGCACTTACAAGACCTCAGTAAGGCAGCTAGACACAAAATAAAGCCTCAGACATTATTGCTATCGGGTGACCAACTGTCCTGATTTTCTTGGGACTGGGGAGGCTTCTCAGGACACTGCCTGCTCAATGCTGAAACTGGTCAACTCCCAGGCAAACTGGGACAAATTGATGTCCTTCAAGGCAATAATCAATTATAAAATATAATGGGAAAATATCTTATTCACAGTAGCAGTGAAAGTTATAAATACCTAGGGACAAAATTTACCAGTAATTGGGAATGAGGAGGAGACAAGACATTTGTCAAACAAGACATTTTCCTCCCAACAGACTGGGTGGTACATTAAAAACCAACAGATAGCTAGGTTGTCTGGGGAGACGGAGTTGTGACCCTTGTCAGAGAGGAGCTTAATGGATTCAGCAACTCAGGAATCTCGATTCAACAGTTTCAGTTCAAGGAATCTGTCCGGAAGAAATGCTTGCACATGCAGAGTGGACATTGCGTCCTGGTTTCTAGAAGAGCTGGACTCCTTTGCCGTCCCCTGCCCTCTTGCTCTTAGCACTGGCTGGTGTCCGTCTCGGTCCGTCCTGTGGTCGGCTCCCTCAGTACCTGTGATGTAGCCTTGACTGGAGGAACGTTCAGAGTCTGTATGCCCGAAAGTTAAAAAGGACGACCTCTCCGGGGAACTGGTCTTGACACAGATCAATGCCATCTTTCTCTTTCTCTTACTAACGGGTATAGATTCTTAACAGCTATAGAATCTTCCTGGATGCACTGCTTGGTTGGGTTACTGAGTTCGGGGCACCAAAAAGAAAGAACTGAATGGGGAGAAGGGAGACTTGGCAGCTAATTTCAGCTCTACCATCTCTGGTGTTATCAGTTTACGTTCTTGGAGCTCCTTCAGCTTGACGGTGTGAGGAACGAGGGGCCCAAGCATCCAGGCCTCTGTAAGAATCTGAAGGAAGCAATGGCCTGTCTCCCTCCCGGGCATAGAAATACACCTGCGCATAGAATTTGGCTCAGTTTCTTCCCTTGAAGGTTTTTTGTTTGTCTTCTAAGATTTTAATTATTTATTTGAGAGAGAGCGAAAGAGCACACACAGGGGGAGCCACAGAGGGAGTAGCAGGCTCCCTGCTGAGCAGAGAGTCCAATGCGGGATTCAATCCCAGGACCCCGAGATCATGGCCTGAGCCAAAGGCAGACTCTTAACCATCTGAGCCACCCAGGTGCCTTCCCTTGGAGGTTTAATTGACTTTTGGTGAGAGTCTGAGAGGATAACTAAAGTTTCTTGAACCCGGATTACAGTTGGCGGAATCTGCCTCAGTCTTAGTAAACTTTACCAAACAAAATTAATAGATTGCGTCATTAAGAAAAGTATACAGTTGACCCTTGAAAAACACACGGGTTTAGGCATGCTGACCTCCTGCACAGTCCAAAATTTACTACAGTTTTGGACTTCCCGAAAACTTAACTACTAATAGCTTACCGTGGATTGGAATGCTTACCGATAACATAAAAATCGTTTAACACCTATTTTGTATAGTCTGTGTATTCTGTACTGTATTCTTATAATCAAGTCAGCTAGAGAAAAGAAAATGGTACGAAGATCATAGGAAGAGAAAGTGCACTTACAGTACTGTACTTAATTTATCAAAATTCTGTGCGTAAGTGGACCCATGTAGTTTAAGCCCACCCACCATAGTTCAAGGGTCAACTGTACTTGATTTTTGATGGGCTGGGCATGGTAGAAGTGCGGAAGGCATGTTCAGTGGGAAGTGGGCCCCTGCCTTCTCTGTCCAGTTAGTTCTCTCCCAGCAGGCCAGGTCCTGTTGCTGACCCTGTAAGGAGGCCTTCCTGGGGCATATGCATGTTAGAAGCGAGTACATGAGCTTGTGAGTTGTTTGTTTGTTTTTTAAAGATTTTATTTATTTGAAAGCGTGAGAGCGAGCACGAGCAAGGGGTGAGGAGGGACAGTGGCAGAGGGAGAAGCAGACTCCCCACTGAGCGAGGAGCCCAACATGGAGCTCCATCCCAGGACCACGAACCTGAGCCGAAGACAGATGCTTAACCGACTGAGCCACCCAGGAGCCCTGGGAGTTTGAGTATAT
>NC_081564.1:31407214-31474258 GCF_022355385.1 Mustela nigripes | reverse complement strand
GAACACATGGTGGAGATCTATGTGGAACACATGGTGGAGATCTATGTGGAACACATGGTGGAGATCTATGTGGAACACATGGCTTTCCCGCTTCTCGGAAGGATCTAAGACAATGTACAGTAAAGACAGCCATCAAGCATGGCCGTTTCAAAGAGAGTGAACTGAGAGTTAATTCATTTGCAGCTGAGAATTAATTCATTTGCAGCTGAGAATTAATTTATGCTCTGGGTTTCTGGCAATTACATTCAACATAGGAAGGCCAGGACTTGGCGGCTGTCATGAAAGAGACTATACCACTCTTTTTTTTTTTTTTTTTTTTTAAAGATTTTATTTATTTATTTGACAGAGAGAAATCACAAGTAGATGGAGAGGCAGGCAGAGAGAGAGAGAGGGAAGCAGGCTCCCTGCTGAGCAGAGAGCCCGATGCGGGACTCGATCCCAGGACCCCGAGATCATGACCTGAGCTGAAGGCAGCGGCTTAACCCACTGAGCCACCCAGGCGCCCAAGAGACTATACCACTCTTAAAAAGGGAGAGCCCCCTTCGTTTTACATTATTTGTGTTATTTGATTTTTACACTGCTTTTTTCAACAAATCTCATTAAAAATTAAGAACTGGGGTAAAAGCATTATTCTGTGTGATCATCATCACCTAATCATCATTGGCATTGAGGTATTTTTCTGACTTTTCTGTTTGCTGATTTTCCTTATTTGTAAACACTATCACTTAGATCTTTTTTTCCCCACTGAGTATTATACTTAAGCCATATTCCATGTTAATTACAGTTTTAAAATCTATAATCTTCACAATGGCCAATAATCAGGGAGTCATTTCTTAGCAGATTTTGCTCTAAGAAAGAATATAATATATAGGGACGCCTGGCTGGCTCATTCCGCAGGGCGTGCGACTTTTGATCTTTGGGTGTAGAGCTTACTTAATTAAAAAGAAAGAATGTACTAACATAGAATCCAGACGCTCCCATCTTGGTTCACATAAATTGGTCTGGGTTTCTAATTCAGATCACAGAATAGATCCTCAAAAGTGAAATTACTGGGCCAGAGCCTGTTAACATATTTAGGTCCATTATACATTTTGCTGTAATCTTTCCTTTGGATTAATACCACCAGCAGCGTTGAGAGCACAGTTTTTACCTGGAATTAAACTTTTAAAGAAACGTATCAACTGAGGGACTCTGAGGCACTATAATTGACAATGCTTTAAGAAATACTTTAGAGGAGGGGCACCTGGGTGGCTCAGTGGGTTAAGCCGCTGCCTTCGGCTCAGGTCATGATCTCAGGGTCCTGGGATCGAGTCCCGCATCGGGCTCTCTGCTCAGCAGGGGGCCTGCTTCCTCCTCTCTCTGCCTGCCTGTCTCTCTGCCTACTTGTGGTCTCTGTCTGTCAAATAAAAAAATGAAATCTTAAAAAAGAAAAAAAAAGAAATACTTTAGAGGAAATGGAAGAACTCTGAACTTGGCAAGTCTGTATAAATTGTCAGTATAAGAAAAGAGAAACTTGCACTCCCATAAATAGGACTCACACATTGAGAAACCTGAAGACGCAGTCATTAAAATACAACTCAGTGAGGGGAGCCTGGGTGGCTCAGTGGGTTAAGCCGCTGCCTTCGGCTCAGGTCATGATCTCAGGGTCCTGGGATCGAGTCCCGCATCGGGCTCTCTGCTCAGCAGGGAGCCTGCTTCCCCCCCCCACCCTCTCTCTCTGCCTGCCTCTCCATCTACTTGTGATTTCTCTCTGTCAAATAAATAAATAAAATTAAAAAAAAAAATACAACTCAGTGAACCCTGTCCCCATGGGGAGGGGCAGTTAGCTGAAACACACACACACACCCTTATTGATTGGTTCTTGAGAGAGAATAGAAAAACATTACGTAATTGTACATTGTTTAAATTTAAGAGGTTCAGACTCCTACTTGTTACACTGAAGCTTCATGGGAACCCTGTAGGGTTTTATTTTTTACAATGGGTGGCAGGCGTATAGATATTAAGTCTGTTTCATAGCTTTTTACATGCGGTTCAGTCCATCTGGAGACATGTCGGCATGGACAAGGCCTTATCCGTGCACTTGCCGGAGAAGGTTTCTGATAGGACCCTGGAAGCCATGCGCCTTCCCCGTCTCACTTGTCTCTCACCCAGCCCTGATGTCTGCTCCGGGTCAGGCCTCCCTCAGCCGCCATCACTCCTGTGCAGCCGAGGACCTGTGCAGCTTTTTTATTTTTTATTTTTATTTATTTTTATTTTTTAAAGATTATTTATTTATTTATTTGACAGACAGAGATCACAAGTATTCAGAGAGGCAGGCAGAGAGAGAGAGTAGGAAGCAGACTCCCCGAGGAGCAGAGCCCAATGCAGGGCTTGATCCCAGGACCCTGGGATCATGACCTGAGCCGAAGGCAGAGGCTTACCCCACTGAGCCACCCAGGCGCCCCCTGTGCAGCTTTTTAAAAAAAATATTTTACTTATTCATTTGAGAGAGAGTGAGAAGGAATGCAAGCACGGGGAGCAGCAGAGGGACTGGGAGAGGCAGGCTCCCCACTGAGCAAGGAACCTGAGTCAGGACTCCACCCCAGGAACCCAGAGTCATGACCTGAGCCGAAGCCAGACACTTAAGCCACTGAGCCACCCAGGCACCCCATGTGGAACTTTTTAAAGAGTCTTCATGAAACAAAAAATATGCATGAATAAAAAGGAGGCTTATGAATTTGGATCAAACCACTGGAGTTGTGCTAGGCTAATTTCTCATGGCAGCTGCTTCAGTGATGGTGGAAGTTTCCTTTGGTTTAATGTATTTGAACTGAAAATGAGAGAGACTAAAAAAGGTCTGGACTCGTCTTTCTAGCTGCCCGTAAGTGGGACGAAAAAGATTAAGAAGAAATTGACACAGACCCATAGTGACCATTTAATGATCGAATCCACTGCTTTTGTAAACCTTCAAGAATGTTAGAAATGACATCAGGCTTTTAAACTGTCTTTAGGATTGCTTCTTTGTTAGAACATGCGTCCCGATTTTTGATTCAGAATATTTTAAAATTTTGGTAGATTGTGCTGATGTGAGATAGCTTTAATAGTAGTTTTTATTTCTTGTTTTTTTAAAGATCTTTTTTTATTTATGACTGAGAGAGATGGCGAGAGAGGAAACAAGCAGGGGAAGTGGGAGAGGGAGAAGCAGGCTCCCCGCTGGGCAGGGAGCCCAATATGGGGCTCGATCCTAGGACCCTGGGATCATGACCTGAGCAAAGGCAGATGCCTAACGGCTAAGCCACCCAGGCACCCCTTAATGGTAATTTTTAAAGCCAACACTGGGACACCTGGCTGGCACAGTTGGTAGAGAGAGCATGCAACTCTTGATCTCAGGGTTGTGAGTTTCAAGCCCCACATTGGAATGGAAACTATTGAAAGAAAATTTTTTTTTAAGCCAACACTATTTTTAATTAACAGCCCTGAATTGTTTAAATGAATGTACTTATTTTGTTAAAATAGCATGCTTGTTACAGGGAATGGGGAGGTGTCCAGAGTGCATAAACACAGTATACCGTTTGAGGAAACAGTTGTGTATAAGTCATTCTCTAAAAAGAAAAGAAAAGAAAAAAAAAAAAAAGAGGCAGCACTGCCTGGGAGGTGGTTCATCCCCCAGGAGCTTCCGAGCCCCCTGTTTTGGAGTTGGTCAATCACAGTAAACCAGTGTCATTCCATCTCTAGGTATGGTTTGACGCGTTTTTTAAAAAAAAACACAACACTGATTTGAAGTAATATATAATTTTAAAAGTGAAAGTTATCTGCATTTAAATTTTGAACATGAATATACTTAAAAAAAAAAAAAAAACACCAAAATCTTTTTCTTAACCAACTGCTGGTTGAATTGCTGGTTTATAGCAGTCGTGCCCAGAGACAGTGGGAGAGAGTTTTGTGGGAGAAAATGGAGCTCCAGAAAGCCTCTTTTTGCACATTTAACTTTCCCTTGCAGACTTGGGGCTAGAGGGGGTCAGGGAGCACTTAATCCCTTACCCAGTGTGAGCAAGAAGTAGACCCGAGGCCGGATTCTGAGAAAACCCTGGGGACTTGTTGCAACCTGCCTGCCAAAGCTTGGAGATTGCAGCCTTGTGTTCTATGGGCCTGAGCCGCTGATTAATGTCACAACAGCTCATTACAGAACGTGTTCAACTCATGACCCCCAAATATTTAACTGGGAACATCTGTTGCTATGAGACAGTGGCAAAATATTTTCGGAAGTCACTAGCTTCTTCCTTTTGTCAAAGGCAGAGAAAACCTCATGGTTAATCGTGCTGAAATAGGAAGCCAAGTGATCGTGTGTGAGCCGGGGGAAAAGAGTCAAGTTCAGCTTGCCTTGCTGTGGCTGCACGTCTGCCGAAGCTACCTTCTTGTCAGTAGCTGGTTTCTACTCTAGTCTATTCACATTTTTTTTTTAAAGACTTTATTTAAAAGACTTTATTTATAAATATTTATTTATTTATTATTTTAAAAGAATTTATTATTTATTTGACAGAGACACAGCAAGAGGGGGAATACAAGCAGGGGGCCTAAGAGCGAGAGAAGCAGGCTTCCTGCAGAGCAGGATGCCCAATGCGGGGCTCCATCCCAGGACCCTGGGATCATGACCTGAGCCAAAGGCAGCCGCTTAACTGACTGAGCCACCCAGGCGCCCCTCTCCTCTCTTTGCCTCTTTTTGACAATTGCACTTGCATTCTGACCTTGGTGAAGGTGTGCTAGGCCTACACTGAACTCGGCATGCGAGGCTGGCCCTGGCCTTGTTCCTCCCCATGCCTCTGGGTCATTTGGCTGGGCCACTTCCACTGGGTTGGGTGGGGAGGGGTAGAAAGAAGTTAGTGGGGGGCATAGGAAGGACAATGGCCATATTCGAGTCCATAGGGCTGGGGGAAAATCGAATCTTTATAAGAGAGAATACAGTCATCTCCTAGACAAGGAAGTGGCCACCCAGAGGGCTAAGGGGCCAATGCCCTCCAGGGGGTGGGGTGCTGCAAGCCTAGAGGGTCTTACTCTTGCCCAGCCTGGCCCCTCCTGGAGCCACGGTGCCGCCATGCCCATCATCTTGGGATTTTTTTTTTTTTAAAGATTTTATTTATTTATTTGACAGATAGAGATCACAAGTAGGCAGAGAGGCAGGCAGAGAGAGAGAAGGAAGCAGGCTCCCTGCTGAGCAGAAAGCCCAATGCGGGGCTCAATCCCAGGTCCTGGGATCATGACCTGAGCCGAAGGCAGAGGCTTTAACCCACTGAGCTACCCAGGCGCCCCATCTTGGGATCTTTGAGCTGATGGGACAAAGACAACAGGAGTGAGAGGCTGAGCTCCCTTGGGAGGAGGGGCTAACACAGCTGAGCAAGGGGCCAGCTGTGTCTCATTCTGATGGGCACTTCTGCTCTCCTGGACATGTTGCTATTGAATATTAAAATGTGTTTATTGTTTGAATCGTAAAGTTAAAATGGCACGTGTGTTTTTCAAACATGCGAGGATGGAGTATAAAAATGGAACCTCCTCAACCCTTGCACAGATGACCCTGAGATCTTATTCCCTGGGCATAACTAGTGCTGTACATGGTGCCCACGTCTTCCCACGTACACGTGCATTTGTGCGCAAACACACGCGCACACACACAGGCAGGCAGTTGACTTGGCTTTCAGAAAAAGGGATCATGCCACACATACCCCTTTGTGGCTTTTTGAAAAGTTCGTCAAAGTCACTGGGATGTCCCCTGCGACTGTCACAGTGCCTTTCTGCCGAGCGGCTATCCTCCTGGAGAAATGCCCCTACTTACTGACATTTTAAAAACTTCCCTTAGGGACGCCTGGGTGGCTCAGTGGGTTAAGCCTCTGCCTTCTGCTCGGGTCATGATCTCGGGGTCCTGGGATCGAGTCCCGCATTGGGCTCTCTGCTCAGGAGCCTGCTTCCATTTTCTCTCTCTCTCTCTCTTTGCCTGCCTCTCTGCCTACTTGTGATCTCTGTCAAATAAATAAATAAAATCTTAAAAAATTAAAAAATTTTAAAAAAAACTTCCCTTAAAGGTATCTTTTCATATTTTTTCTCTTGATTATCATCAGAGACATGTTTGCTGAGTTAACATTTTATAAGCCGTACGTCATGTTGAAACCCAACTATCCTCTCATCCCATCTTTCAGAGACAGCCGTGGTTATCCCTAAGTTCACTCTGTGTTTCTACAGTTCATTTCTTAAATACATTTTCAGTGTTTTTGTTTGTTTGTTTTTAAGAATAAATCTTTTTCATGTTTTTTTTTTTAAAGATTTTATTTATTTATTTCACAGAAAGAGAGAGAGATCACAAGCAGGCAGAGAGGCAGGCAGAGAGAGAGATCACAAGCAGGCAGAGAGGCAGGCAGAAGGAGAGGGGGGAAGCAGGCTCCCCGCTGAGCAGAGAGCCCGACGCGGGGTTCGATCCCAGGACCCTGGGATCATGACCTGAGCCGAAAGCAGAGGCTTTAACCCAATGAGCTACAGGCACCCCGAGCCCATTTTTAAATTGTATTGTTTGTCTTTGTATTGTTGAATTATAAAAATTCTTTGTATACTCTGAACATTAGACTCTTGACAGATAAAAGATTTGTAAATATTTTCTACCATTCCATAGGTTGTCTTTTAACTCTCTTAATAGTGTGCTTTGAAGCATTAAGGTTTTAATTTTGCTTAAGTCCAAATTTATCTATTCTTTTTCTCCCGTTGCTCAGGCTTTTGAGGTTGTATCTAAAAATACATTACCAAATCTACCCCAAAGTTTTCTTCTGAGACTTTTATACATTTAGCTCTTTAATCTATTTTAAGTTTTTTTATTTGACAGAGACCACAAGTAGGCAGAGAGGCAGGCAGAGAGAGGAGGAAGCAGGTTCCCCACTGAGCAGAGAGCCCCATGTGGGCTCGATCCCAGGACCCTGAGATCATGACCTGAGCCAAAGGCAGAGGCTTAACCCACTGAGCCACCCAGGCGTCCCAACATTTTCAGTGTTTTAATAAGGGTTAAAACGTTCAGTTTCCTAGCTAGGCAAGACATTCACTTGGCCCGAGACTCAGAGGGAACAATAGTGTATAGTGAAAAGGTGGTCTCATTCCAACCCCAAGTTGGTGCCCACCCAGGCTCCTTCCCAGAGACAGCCCTCTAGGATTCCTGTGGTCATTCTTGAACATGCATATAATGCCAGCCAACTGCATACACCATTTAGAAATTTGGGGTTTTTCTCCCCCCTTAGCAATATACTTTGAAAACCTTACCATCTCAGTGCTAGGGCTGATGGCTGCTGTGTTCTTGTGTACAGAAACCATCATGGATTCAACCAATCCTCTGTTAAAAGAGATTTAGGTTTGTTTCCTTTTTTTCTTTTTAAAG
Organism: Mustela nigripes; assembly: GCF_022355385.1. Classification (NCBI taxonomy): domain Eukaryota; kingdom Metazoa; phylum Chordata; class Mammalia; order Carnivora; family Mustelidae; genus Mustela; species Mustela nigripes. The sequence continues at coordinate 31,466,874 of NC_081564.1, read as the reverse complement.
CTTTTATTTACTTGACAGAGAGAGATCACAAGTAGGCAGAGAAGCAAGTAGAGAGAGAGAGGAGGAAGCAGGCTCCCTGCGGGGCAGAGAGCCCGATGTGGGCTTGATCCCAGGACCCTGAGATCATGACCTGAGCCGAAGGCAGAGGCTCAACCCACTGTGCCACCCAGGTGCCCTGTTTCCTTTTTTCTTTATTATGATTACAAACTGCTCCTCAGCGTGTATTTCTCTGCATGCCATTTTCCACCTGTGCACATACACCTGTCTAGGCAAATTTCTAGAAGTGAAATTGCTGAGCTTAAGGGGACTAATTTTCAAAGATACGCTAAACTGTTCTCCAGAGAAGCTGGTCCTTGTGTTATGCCTTCCCCACAGCCCCAGTGTATGGAGGGGCCTTTCCCCAGCTCTCGCCAACAGGGTTTGCCAGCTTTTTGCTCTGTCGGTTTCACAGGGGTGAAATTGAATCTCCTTGTTTTAATGTGCGTTTCTCTTATAAGGAATGCATCAAATATTGAAGTTGTTTGCATTTCCTTCCCTGTAAACCGTTGATATCCTTTACCCATTTTTCCAAAAGTTACTATTTTCCTTATTCATTTGTAAGGACTTCTATAGATCTTTAAGGAGCGTATCCCTTTGTATGCAATACAAGTACTGGTAGTGAACATTTTAACCTTACTGAAGAACCACAGGATTTTGGTGGTTTTTCTTATTTTACAGATTTCCACTTAACACCCACAGTGCTTAGCACTGATAAATGCTGTAGATGACTCAAGGATATTTGAGATAAGACCCGTTCCTCCAAAAATAGGCCCTTGTGTAAGGCCACACCCACAGTCCACGGCAGAATCCAGAAGGGGACCAGCAGCAGAGCTCAGTAAGAGGGCCCCAGCCCGAAGTGCACAAATGCCTCCCATTTGCTTGTCTTACCTGATGTAGCGCAGGGCCGCTCCTGGCAGGTGTCATCACTCAGTGTCAGAGGGGCAAAGCCAGGCATGGAGGTGGGGGAAAGGGACCATGTTCATCATGAGCTTGAGGAGGTCAGCACTGGGCGTTAACTTCACTGCTTTTCATCATTTACTCTACAGTGTGCTCTAGAATGTAGTTCTAAGTGATGTTTCTAATAATCCTTGAAATGTGTATTAACATATACATTTGGATTGAAAAAGTCATGTTTTTCTGACAGAAAGCCCAGGGGCACCTGGGTGGCTCTGTTGGCAGAGTCTGCCGTCTGCTTGGGTCTTGATCCCAGGGTCCTAGGATAGAGCCCGACATTGGGCTCCCTGCTCAGCGGAGAGTCTGCTTCTCCCTCTCCATCTGCTGCTCCCCCTGCTTGTGCGCTCGCTCTCTGTCAAATAAATAAATGCAATCTTCTTCTTCTTTTTTTTTTTTTTTTAAAGAAAGTCCAGTTTGGAGGATTGCTCTGATGGTTAGGACTGTCTTTGCCAATTAGAGTATATGGCTTACATTTTTTTATAACAGGGATAAGCTAAGCTTCAACCTAAAAATTCTTTCCAGTAAAAATTTATTTATTTATTTATTTATTTATTTATTTATTTATTTATTTTTAAAAGATTTTATTTATTTGACAGATAGAGATCACAAGTAGGCAGAGAGGCAGGCAGAGAGAGAGAGAGGAGGAAGCAGGCTCCCTGCTGAGCAGAGAGCCTGACGCGGGACTCGATCCCAGGACCCTGAGATCATGACCTGAGCCGAAGGCAGCGGCTTAACCCACTGAGCCACCCAGGTGCCCTCCAGTAAAAATTATTTAAAACATTTAAATGAAAAATCACATTGGTGGAGGTGCCTGGGTGGCTCAGTTTGTTAAGCATCTGCCTTCAGCTCAGGTCATGATCCCAGGGTCATGGGATGGAGCTTCGTGTCTCCCTCTCCCTCTTCTGCCTGCTGGTCCCCTGCCTGTGCTCTCTGTCAAATAAATAAATAAAATCTTTTAAAAATTACATTGGCAAAATTGTATTGGAATTAATATTTCCATTTCCCCAACTCTTTCCAAGTCTATTGGATTAAAACAAGTTCCTCTGCATATAAGAGGCAACATTCAGTAAGTCCTGGTGGCAAAGCTTTTTGATTTCTCCGTGAAGCAAAAGAGAAGAATGAGCCAACTCAGGCTGTTTCCAGGGCTGCTTCCCATCCAGTTGTTTGGGGCTGAAAGATGTGTTTGTTTTCATCACCCTCTTATAAGCATGAATAGGATTGAGCTCCCCCTCTCCACCCGACCCTGTGCAGACCTACTGAAATCGTGTGCCCCTCTCTTGTGCTTTGTCCCAGGACAAACAGGCGCCGGCAACAACTGGGCAAAGGGCCACTACACGGAAGGGGCTGAGCTGGTGGATTCGGTGCTCGACGTGGTGAGGAAGGAGTGTGAGCACTGCGACTGCCTGCAGGGCTTCCAGCTCACGCACTCGCTGGGCGGGGGCACGGGGTCTGGGATGGGCACGCTGCTCATCAGCAAGATCCGCGAGGAGTACCCCGACCGCATCATGAACACCTTCAGCGTCATGCCCTCGCCCAAGGTGTCGGACACGGTGGTGGAGCCCTACAACGCCACGCTGTCGGTGCACCAGCTGGTGGAGAACACGGACGAGACATACTGCATCGACAACGAGGCCCTGTACGACATCTGCTTCCGCACCCTGAAGCTGACCACCCCCACCTACGGAGACCTCAACCACCTGGTGTCGGCCACCATGAGCGGCGTCACCACCTCTCTGCGCTTCCCGGGCCAGCTCAACGCCGACCTGCGCAAGCTGGCCGTGAACATGGTGCCCTTCCCGCGCCTGCACTTCTTCATGCCCGGCTTCGCGCCGCTCACCGCCCGCGGCAGCCAGCAGTACCGCGCGCTCACGGTGCCCGAGCTCACCCAGCAGATGTTCGACGCCAAGAACATGATGGCCGCCTGCGACCCGCGCCACGGCCGCTACCTGACCGTGGCCACCGTCTTCCGGGGCCCCATGTCCATGAAGGAGGTGGACGAGCAGATGCTGGCCATCCAGAACAAGAACAGCAGCTACTTCGTCGAGTGGATCCCCAACAACGTCAAGGTGGCCGTGTGCGACATCCCGCCACGCGGCCTCAAGATGGCCTCCACCTTCATCGGCAACAGCACCGCCATCCAGGAGCTGTTCAAGCGCATCTCCGAGCAGTTCTCCGCCATGTTCCGGCGCAAGGCCTTCCTGCACTGGTTCACCGGTGAGGGCATGGACGAGATGGAGTTCACAGAAGCAGAGAGCAACATGAACGACCTGGTGTCCGAGTACCAGCAGTATCAAGAAGCCACGGCCAACGATGGCGAGGAAGCTTTCGAGGACGATGAGGAGGAGATCAACGAATAGAGGCGCATCCCAGTCTAACGTACCGCAAATCAGATGATGTTTCTTTAACTCTGGAGCATCGTGACCCTGATGGCCACCCGTGGTGCTCTGCTCTAAATATGTGGGCATAGGCCTCTCACCAATGCAACAAAATTGCACCATCAGTCATCTGGAACCAAGAAAGTACATCGGAATAGCAGAGAATCGGCAGCCCTACCCAATTTTCTACTGGAGGACTTGAAAAGATGAAGAGGCCATCAACAGAGGGAGCAGTGAATTGACCTCACCTTCTGTCAAGTGTTCAACCATGCTGAGAATTAGCAAGGAAGTTAGAAACAGTGTTTTTCATCCATTGTGATGAAACCTGAAGCTGTGCAGTGTTGCCTTATACTGAAAATGCAATATGGAACTTTACAACAGCCTATTCATAATAAAACACTAAAACCGTTCCTTTGCCTCTTCCAGCCTGTTTCCCTGAAAGATTTGTTTTGTGTTGTTAAATAATGGTTATTTGGGTTCCTTGTCTCTTTCTGGGGGGAACTGCTCCTGCCACTCAGTGAATGAGCTCAGGGGAAAGGTTTTCCTTGAACTGCAGACCTTACGGGTGGCGGCCAGAATTTTCCTGAGCATCTGAGTAGCACACATGTAAATAAAAGCCCGTAGTCCCCTTTTGCAACTACTAACACTTAGCCCTCCCACAGAATTTTTCATCTTCCCGGGTCACGACCTCCTGGGCTAGTTAGTCCCAGACTTCCCCAACAGTTGGGCTAAGATTTGTCAGAGGAACTACAGAAAATGGCCTCCAGGCTTCCAGCCAGAGCCAGGGGGACATGCAAGCTCTTGGTGGGTGAGGGGGAACCTGGCAGGGCCGGCTCGGGGAGCTGTGTGCTTCCTTCAGAAGTGCTCGGGTTCAGGGTGGAGGCTGAGGGCTATTTTCTTTTCTTTTCTTTTTTAAAGGTTTTTTAAATTTAATTATTTGACAGAGAGAGATCACAAGCAGTCAGAGAGGCAGGCAGAGAGAGATGAAGGGAAGCAGGCCCCCTGCTGAGCAGAGAGCCCCATGCGGGACTCGATCCCAAGACCCCGGGATCATGACCCGAGCCGAAGGCAGTGGCTTAACCCACTGAGCCACCCAGGCACCCCATGAGGGCTATTTTCTATATAACAGATCACCACTTTACAGTTTCGGTAACTTGACACAACTTCTGTAAGGTCTTGTAAAGCCAAACTCCACAGTACATGACCAGGCTAGTCCTATTAGTAATTAGCAGACATTGCTGTTCACCAGTTTCTGGTTTATTTCTCCTTTCTGCCCCTTTAAGTTAGCCGTGGACATGACTTTGGTTTGGCCAAGAGAATGTGAGTAGCACGTCTCTTTCAGGTGGAAAGGTCTAAATGATAGTGCTCAACCCTCAATTCTGCCTCTTGACAGATTTCTCCATCAGTCTGGGTCCCAAGAACTGCTGAGCATAGCCCCCTCTGACCTTTGTTGAACAAGGAGTGAGAAAGAAAGGACTGTCCTTTGGAGTCATTTTGGCCTGGGGTTTACCCCACAGTGTAACCTAGCTCCCCCACCTGACAGCAGGCCTGAGCTCTGTGATGCCGTGGCTTACACCCAATAACTAACTATACTGGGCTAAGCCCCAACCTTGGGCACACAGAAAGGGACTCACTAAACATGGCAGCGTGACTTGAACTGTGGTGAAAACAGGCCCCATTTCTGTAGAAATCTTAAGTATCTTACTAACCACATCTACCCTGGAAATAGGCCAGGTGTGACTGACCTTGGCAGAGAGAAAAGATGCGTGCTGTGAGCCCCTGGTGTGAGTCAGGCTCCACATGGGAACCAACATGGGTCTTGCTCACCACAGTGCTGCGGGCCTCCTTGTGCAGATCACAAAGTCCGAGGGTGGCGGTGGTAGTTCTTCCAGGCCATTCTGGTTGCCTTCTGAAGACTCCGCAAGCTTGGATTCGAAATGCAGATGAGTTAGCATCTGACCAACCATCTCATGCATGGCTTTGTCCCTTTTCTCACTAAATCAAACCTGACTCATGTGGCACATCCTGCGTCATTCCACTCAGGAGGCCTCACAGCCAAGGCCTACCAGACCTCCGCACGAGGAAGTAGTCTCCTCGTCTCCGGGTTCTGTGGGGAACAGCATGCTGACACCCTGATGGTCAGGTGAATCCTAACCGTCTCCAGACAATTCTTCACTGAATCACCTCCCACAGACATCCTCTGAGGAAGGGAGGCAGTAAATCTGTCACATCTGCAGGTCACTGGGCAGAGGCACTGGGCGACTGCAGTGTGAGCAGAGGTGGGCTCCCGTGCGCCCGGAACACTGAGCTGCTGGCGTCTGCAGACGGTGCGGTGGTGCGGTGAGCTTGGCTGCTCTGGGCCACCCGGAGCTGTCCTGGCACAGAGCAGCCTGCCAATGCCACCGTCCTCCCCATTGGTCTCGTGCTGCCCTGGGGCGCCACCTGTTTCTGTGTCTGAAGGCTGAGAAGTTGTTGCTCCCAAAACATACTTAACTGCATCAAGAACACATGAGGCAAGCTGAAGTAACCGCGATCCAACAGGACGGCGTGGGACAGCCTGCCGGACCTGCTCTGATACCACACTGACATCCAGACCCAGACAGCAGGACCAACCCGGCCTCGTGAGGCTCTAAACAGATGCCGTTGCCACAGATTGTTGCACTGACTTCTTATCAATGTACTTTTTAAATTTTTTCAATGTACTTTATGTCCAGAGTTCATCATTCCAGAATGTAGGACTCTGGAAATTACCAAGCCTCTTGGGAGAGCTGGTAAGAACCAGCAGGACCAAGGTTTTAAAGGATTCCTCTCTCCAAAGTTAGAATACTTGATTCCTTTCCATTAGGTTTTCTAAAAGAAAACATCCCAAGCACGAAACAGTGACCCGCTGTTGAGTTCAGAAGGAAAAAAGTACAGTACACTTTATTTTTGATGTAAAGAAGCCATATTTACATAATACATTCATATTTGTAGATATGTTACAGCTCTCTGTAGAAAACCATTCCATTAAAACAGCAACATGTGATCTGGATTCAATCTTTTAAGTATTAAGTCAAATTAAAATATTCTTATCAGGACTCCAATGTAATTTCACAGCTCATCCACAGAGGGAAACTCTGAAGGGAAACAGGAATGAAGAGTGTGATGGAAAGAGAAAAACACACCTCTTCCACACTGGCAAGCCTCCACGGTGGTCGGTCGATGCCCAACACACACCAGCTGGCACCACGGATGGCGGAGGGAGCGGTGCTGGGTGCCCTCTCCATGCTCCCAGCCACTGTACGAGAGCCTGGAGGGCTTGGGACACATTCTCCTGGGCCTTCAGAAAGTCACCCTGCCACCCAGGCTGTGACTTCAGAGACTGAGGGCTAAGGACCCCTTTTTCCCACCATCTCAACCAGGTCAGCAGATGGTTACGATCAACCCCACAGTGTCCTTATTCCTGTGAGAGAGCCAGAGTCGACCTTGACAAAGGCACAAGCTAAAATGGTCTCACTTCTCGGATCTGGTTGGCAACTTTCTCATCCCGGGGCTCCTCTTTCTCCTTTTCCCGCTCTTTGTTCCAGTCTTTAAGGCCCTCTGGAAGCGAAGTGTCCTCATCCAAGCTGCCAGTGCCTTCTACAAATTCTTCATAGGTAGATTTTTCTGCAAATGGTCTGGGGCCCAAAAGTTCAACCATATCATTCTTATCTAACACTTCTTTTTCTAATAATAGAAGAGCAACCTGAAACATGAATAATTCCCATTAAACACAGTAACTTAGTAAAGTATTTGCAAAGCTAATGATTTATTTTTAGCTAACCCCGCCCCAAAACAGGATTTAAGATCATTGAAAAAGATACAGACAAGGTCCCATGATTTTAGAGTAAAATACACGAAATACTGGAAAAACAAATGTCCACCAGTGAGGGGCTAAATGCATTTTCATACAGTGACCCAATGAACAATTATGCACCTGTAATGAAGAATCTGTTCTAGATAGGGCTTGGAGAGGCATATTCAGTTAGGAAAGCAAGATGCACACCTTTTATGGTATGCTACATTTGCCTTTACAAGGAGAGAAGTATTTTATGTGCTTATATGTACATAAGAAAAGTTCTGGAAGGATACATTATACACTTACAAAAGTGGCTGAGAGAGCAAGTTAGGGGAAAGGGGAAAAACAGGTAAGCAAGAAATTTAAAAAGTTAGTTGGGAAAAATAAAGACAAGGGCAGAGATACAAAAGGAAGCCAAGAAGGTTTATATGAAAACATGAATCTTGAAGTTCTAGTCATTTCTATGCTTAAACCACAAATTGACAGTACACATCTTAACAGGTCACCGGGACACCTGACCAGCTGTGTGTATGGAGGTGAGTGAGGGTGTCGGGGGCAGGACAATGGTTATCAGAGCATCTGACTGCTACAAAAAATAGCAAAGTGGGTTAAAATATCAACTGACCTCATAAAACAGATGTACTTCCTAAGGTAACTCCTTACTTAGAAATCTGACTTATCTGCACTTTTATGCTAGATGCCATTTCTTAAAGATACCAAATAATAGAACAATTTTATGCTGTTTTGTCAGTTTTTAAAACCCTTACTACGGACTACTGCAAATATGCACAAAAGCAGAAAATGGGTAACAAATCCCTGTGTAGCCACTAGCGACAGTCCCCAACTTAGAGCTGTTTTTGTCTCCTCTACCTCCTAGATTACTCTGAAGAAAATCTCAGCTGTCATATTTTATCCATATATATTTTTGTCTTTATCTCTGAGATAAAAACTTTTAAAAACATAACCAGGTTGTCTTTCAGACCACCATCAAATCTCAATATGCCTACTACACAGTTGTGGGTAACCATTTATACAGCAATAATATATTATTTAATTTAACCCAATATTTTATTTAACCCGATATATCAAATGCAGTTTAATTTTTAAAGATTTTATTTATTTTAGAGAGCGAGAAAGTGGTGGGGGTGGCAGAGGGAGAGGAGGGAATGTCAAGCAGATTCTGAGTTGAGTGCAGAGCCCGATGTGGTGATGATCGATCTCGTGACCCTGAGATCATGATCTGAGCTGAAATTAAGAGTCAGACACTCAAAGGACTGAGCCACCCAGATGCCCCCAAACAAAGTAACATTTTAACCTGTAATGACTTAAACAATTATTGAGATACTTTACTTTCTTTTTTTTTTCATAGCAAGTCTTCAAGACCCAGTGGGCTCAGAGCACACTTCAACTGGGACCAGCCACATTCAGCAGCACAGGCTTAGTCAGAGGTTAACGGCAAGGGCTCTGCAGGCAGGAAGGATACTGGGTCCAAGCCCTGGTCTTGCTCCTTATCAACTGCATAAGCTTAAGCAAAGTTACTTAACCGCTGCATGTACTAGTTTCCTCTTCTGTAAAATGGGATGATAATGTTTCAATGTCCTGAGGCTGCAGGGAGCTTTCGAGAAGTTCAGCCATCTCCAGCAGTGCCTAGTGCACATGAGATGCTGGGTGGATGCTAGCTAACCAGCTACTCTTATTCTCCTAAAGCACGGCCCTTCTGTATTGCCCTGTCCAGCAGAGGAGTAAACTGAGGCCCATAGTTTGGAGGACACTAGTCCTAGCAGCAAAGTCTCCGGCCACCTCTCCTCTTGACAGCTCCTCATCTCCTGGCTGGCTCAACAGTGCCCTTCATAGATTTAAATTTCTCAAATGGGCTAAACAGTACTTCAGAGCTCTGGAGTGTTTCAAAATCCTCACTCCGCTGAACCCAATTTCCCTTTCCCACACACATCTTTGTTACCACTGTCAGTAAACACACTGTACATGTGGAAGGACAGATAACTGGGAGAAACTGTTTGGCACCTATGATGTGCACATGGAAGCTTGCTCTTCAATCGGTGTATGCACACTGTCCCCTTGTAGCCAGGGGTCTTGAGGGAGCTCCTCCACTGTCTTCCACAGCTCAGGTCCTCCTTTTCCACAACTGGCTATGGGGGGACCACCAAGAGATCCTATCTCCAGCCTGGACCTGCTGTCCATGTTTCATTCGCAGATGCCCACAGCCCATGTTCTCCTGGGTTCCAGACTGACTCCCACCCCATGTCTGCCACTAGGAGTCATCTCAAGGGCTTTCTTCTCGTCCACTCTGTGCATTTAACCAATAAATCCCAGTTTTTTTCAGATGGGCCTTTGCCCTACTTCCACGGCTAGTCACAGCACCGTGGGAGAGCTGAGCCCCCAGCGGCAGTCTCTGCCTCTCCCCTAGGCAGGCACACTGCTGCCACACTCCGGCAAATGATGGACTTCATCATTTCGACACTCTTTAAGGACTCCTTGCTCTAAAACAAAGGGGCTGGATCAGATCATTTTGAAGGTCACTCTTATTTCTAAAACTGTGTTTCTAAACTTTCTAGCTAGCTTTTGAGAACCTGGGTACTGCAGCTCCCTCCCCTCAACTCTCCGCTCAGCCCTGCCCTGCTCCCCACACACTTCCTGCTCCCCAGGCCAGCACGCGACTATCTGCTCCCCTCAACTAATTCACTGTAATATGACTACCCTTCTACATACAATCTATACATATCTATCTATACATACATACCCTTCCACATACAACCCAAGTTCTATCTTCTACACGAAGCCTTTGCTGACCACTTCGATCTCCCTTTCTCCGAGATCCTGTGGGTGCTTTCCAGTGTGGAGGGCGCCAGCAATCTCAGCCTGCACTGGGCACTTTTGTGAGAAGACATCACAGATGCTTCTCGATTGCCTTACTGATGGAAGAGCATATCTTGGAATATTCTTTTATCTGTATCAATCCCTCTGAAAAGGCTTTCTCATTTGTGCTTTAGGAGTGTGGAATGTTCAAAGAACAAAAAAACTCTGCTTTTGGTTCTATGGATTCTGAATAATTAAGAATTTACTGGATGCAAAAAATTCACTGAATTCAGAAGGAAACCCTCCCTTTGGTAGGTGGAGTCATATGAAGTAGGACAGAAAACATAGAGCATGTTTATTTGCAGAGCTTGTAATTAAACCAAAGGTAATTTTCATGTGCCAATTTCATGTGGGCTGGCTTTTGTTTGCACTTTCATTAGTACCTGTTTATTCCAGAGGTGTAGGACAACGGTAAATTCCTGTCAGTCCACTGTGCTCCTTACTGAGGAGTACGGGTAAAACACAGGGTTGGGGGGAGGGAATGCCTCGGTTGTGTATTTTGTGGCCATGAGCAGATTCCATTAATCCTGCATTCCCACCTCCTCACAGAGACAGAGCAGACATAGAACCAGAATGAAGAAAGGAACCCAAGAGTTAGTCACAGGAAACACTAATGTCTACAAACCAAACCAAACCGTACATCCATCACTTCAACTTTTCTTTTTCTTTCTTTTTTTTTTTTCTGGCAAAATCACGTAGAAAATTATTCCCACAACTATTTCCCACAACAAAATTATTCCCACAGCACCCACCTTCTCCACATCAGCTTTCTTCTCTGTGAGGAGAGCCACTGTTCTCTTATAAGCATCATTAATAAGTATTCGTACTTCGTCATCTATCAGTCTCGCGGTGGCTTCGCTGTAAGGCTTCTCTAAAACCATATCGCCCTGACGTGGGAGATCAAAGGAGATCTGCCCAACTTTCTCGTTCATGCCAAACTGAACAATCTGAAAAAGAAGACATGATTAGTGGTGCATATCTGGTTTTGCTGACAGACTGACTTATAAAATGGCAGTACGTCTTCATACGGGCCTTAATTCCCTATACTTTGCTGTAATACTACTCTTTTTTTTTTAAGAATTTATTTATTTGACAGAGAACTATCACAAGTAGGCAGAGAGGCAGACAGAGAGAAAGAGAAAGGAGGAAGCAGGCTTTCTGCAGAGCAGAGAGCCCGATGCGGGGCTCGATCCCAGGACCCTGAGATCATGACCTGAGCCGAAGGCAGTGGCTTAACCCACTGAGCCACCCAAGTGCCCCTGTAATACTACTCTTTAACCGGGCCAAGTTTACACGGCAGCCTTGTGCTGGCTGACTGGATGGGGTGTTCTATGTAGACAGTGCAGCACTGGATAGCATTCAACTAGGGACACAAGACAAGAAGCCCACGGACAACATCTACGAAATGTGCAAGATACTTCTCCCTGCACGAGGGGAGGTAAAGAAGCAAGAAGGTTCTGACAGACTCAAGAATTTAAAACGCAAGCCCTCTAGGCTCTTCCTGGAAAGGGCAGTGTGCCAACCTGAGAACAAGTGATCCTGGAAGGGCGTTTCCATTTTCCTATTCCCTGAAGCCACTAGGTCAAGCCTGGACCCTATGAGCTCCCAAAACTAAAATGCCCCACATTAAGAAGTTTCTGGAAGTAAAATCCAAATTGACTAAAAAAGGCCCAGATGAAAGCGAGGAACAGGAAAACAGCCAAGAGAACTCAGAAAGCAGGAAGCCATATTTGTTATCATTATTATTTTTTTAAAGACTTTATTATTTGAGAGAGAGCTAGAGAACACAAGGCGGTGGGGGCAGAGAGAGAAGCAGGCTCCCCACTGAGCAGGGAGCCTGTCATGGGGCTTGATCCCAGGACCCTGTGATCATGACCTGAGCCAAAGGCAGGCGGTCAATGGACTGAGCCACCCAGGGACCCCTCAAATGTTTTTCAAAACTTTTTTTTTTTTTTTTTTAAAGGGATGCTCTCTTGCTTGTTCACTCTCAAAAAAGACTTGAAAAAGAGACAGACCAGAAGAGCTGACATACAGGTAACAGGAGTTTCCAAAGAAAGTCATTTAAGTTCAGAGACAGCAAAACTACATTGTTTGGGGATGTATGCACCAGGGATAGGTAAGCAAAATGTGGGCATGACAATTACAAGTCAGGAGAGCGGCTGATCCAGCAGGAAGGGAGGGCCCGAAGAAGGGACGCTCTTACGGACAGCCCAAGGGTACAGGCAATGCTGTACTGTGGGATCACAGGGGCCTGTCACAGAGCTTTGAACTCTGCACATATGCTTTAGAGACTCTTGGTCACATGTATCCCCCATCTTTCGACAGTTCATTCAGGCCACTCTGCTTTTATGGCCTCCAGCAGCATCTGCTTTTGCTAACCGGGAGAAAGAGGACTTTCCTTTTGATGAAAAAAGGCGAACACAGTGCTCCACACGGGTTCTGCAGCAGCTGCGACAGAGTTGGCGCGCCCCCCCGGGGCAGTGAGCGGCACTGCAGTCCCCATGGAAATTGAGTCCTGAGGAAGAGCACCAGACCTAGTTTTGCAGTCTGGGAACTTTCAGAAATTTTCCCATATCAATTAACAGTTAGTGCTTCTTTGCTTTGAGCCATTTCGGCTCCCAAAAGGTTTCATAGGAAGGCTGGACTTTCAGAGAGCGGGAGAAATCCGTAAACTTTGTTACACTACCAAAAAAAGTTTCGTTTAGGAATTAATTCTTGACTGAAAAGCCTAAGCCAGTTAAATACAACAGTACTGTTTTAGAGCCAACCGCAAATGTCCATTTCTTCTGCAAATGTGGAAGAGCAAGGAAGAAACCCCCCTTTCTTCCACTTACTTGAGCATAGGCACTCTGGGTTACTTTTCTCAAGTCATCTTGAGCACCGGTTGTAATTCTCCCAAAGAAGATTTCTTCCGCCACCCGGCCCCCCAGGGTCATGCACATCCTGTCCAAGAGCTGCTCCTTGGTGTACAGGTACTGCTCTTTGGGTAAGTACTGAGCATAACCCAGTCCTTTGCCCCGAGGGATGATGGAGACCTGGCAAGTAGAAAACACACAAGATGCTGAAGATTCCACCACCAAATGCTGACCAGTGTGGTTATCTGCACACAAATAAGCTCGCTGCTGAAACACAAACACAGCAGCTGGGCAACACATCAGCCTTGGCAAGACGAGATCAGCAGTTGCTGACTATCTGGGGCCGTATTTTCTCTTAGGAGAACTTCACCTTGAAGCTCTAGAAAGTATTTTTATCTTTTTATAAAACACACTTGAAATTATTCGATCCCGATGGAAGGACAGCTGGTGAGGGAGGAATCCTGACAGCTCAAATACGGGCTAGGTGCCATTCAACTTCACAGTGCCCCAGCCACATCGCCCTTTACAGGACGCAGGGGAAGGCAGACCTGGATGCTCAGCACCTTTATTTTCTCTCCTAGTGCTTTTTGCAACAGAGTAAATTCCTTAAATTTTTAAAAAATCAGCTTTATTAAGGGATAGTTTATATTCAGTAAACACATTCATTTTAGGTTATAGTCCAGTGAGTTTTGACAAACACAACCTCTTCCACAACAAAGACAGAAAATCTTTTCTTTGCTCTGCTAAGTTCTTTTGTACCCCTTTCTGCTCAGTCTTACCTACCTCCCACCCCTGCACCCCACCCCACCAACTCCAGCCCTGGCGCCGGAGATGTGCGACCAGTCCCTATGGATTAGTCACAATTTCCGGCACTGCATATAAATGGAATCCTACAGTATGTACATTATTGTGTCTGGTTTTCTTCACCGTTTCTGAGATTTGCCCACACTGCCAGGTATATTAATAGTTCATTCATTTTTACTGCTGGGTAGCATTCCATTGTGTATACAAACCAAACATCCGTTTCATTCTCAAGGAACATCAGGGCGGTCTCCAGTTTAGTGCTATTATGGATCATGCAGCAAAAGTCTTTTTGTGTGCATGTTTTTATTTCTCTTGAGTGATTATATAGGAGACTGGTTGGTTGTACAGAAGCATTTACCTTTTTTTTTTTTTTTTTAAAGATTTTATTTGTTTATTTGACAGACAAGAAGTCACAAGTAGGCAGAAAGGCAGGCAGATAGAGAAGGGGAAGCATGCTCCTCGCCGAGGAGAGCCCAATGCGGGGCTTCATCCCAGGACCCTGGGATCATGACCTGAGCTGAAGGCAGAGGCCTTAACCCACTGAGCCTCCCAGGTGCCCCAGAAGCGCTTACCTTTGTAAGAAACTGCCAAACTGTTTTTCAACATGGTTATACCATTTCACATTCCCAACAGCAATGGATGAGAGCTCCAGCTAGACTGACATTCACCAACACTTAGGACTGACTTTTTAACCTCAGCCATTCCAGTGGATATGTGGTGGTATTTCACCGTGGTTTAATTTACACTTTCCCCAAAACTAATGAAACTGAGTATCCCCATGTACTTAATGTCCATTTGTATACCTTCAGATCTTTTGCCCATGATTTCACTGGGTTGCTTATTTTTGAGTTTTAAGAGATTTTTTTTTTTTAAACTTATTCTAGGTATAAGTCCTTTGTCATATACCTAAATTGCACGTTTTTCCAGAGTATGTGGCTTGCTCTTCATTTTCTTAACAGTGTCTCTCAAAGACAAAACATTTTCAATTTTGCTGAGATCCCATTTATCAACTTTTTCTTTCGTGGTTCATGCATTTTGTGTACTAGCCTATCTAAGGTTACAAAGATTTTGACTTGCATTTTCCTCCAGAACTTTATTGTTTTAGCTATTACAATCTATTTCAAATTAATTTTTTACATATGATCTGAGAGTCAGTGTTAGCTTTTCTCCCCCCACATGAACACTGAGTTGCCAGAATCGTTTGTTGGTAAGACAATCTTCCCCGCCTTCAATTATTACTTTGGGATCTCTGTTGAAAATCTATTAGTCGATTATGTGTGAGGGTCTATTCCTATTCCAACCCACTGATCTGTTCAGTCCCTTCTGCAATACTAATCATCTTTACTTTAGCTATAAACAAGGTCTTAAAATAGACAACTCGAACTCCATTGTTTTGGCTATTCTAGTTGACCTGATTTCTGTATAAATTTTAGATCTGCTTATCAATTTCTCCAAAAAAGTCTGCTACGTTTAAGACAGAGATTGCACTGTTACTATACATGAATCTGGGGAGAATGGTAATCATAACGTTGCAGGGATACAAGTGTATCTCTTTCTTCTTTTAAGATTTTATTTGTTTGACAGAGCGAGCAAAAGAATGAGTGGAAGGAGAGGCAGAGGGAGAAGCAGACTCCCTGCTGAGCAGGAAGCCCAGTGTGGGTCTTGATCCCAGCACAACTTGAGCCACAGGCAGACACTTAACCAATGGAGCCACCCAGGTGTCCTTATAGCTCTATTTTTATTTAGGTCTTGTTTCGTTTAGTGTACAGATCCTACAAGTACCTCAATAAACATATCCGTACATACATTTGGCCTGGCCATGTTCATGTTTTTAGATGCTGCTGAAAATGAAACTGCATTTTAAAAATTTCATTTTCTGATTGTTCATGGCTAATATACAGAAATACAACTGATCCCTATATGGATCCTGAATTCTGTAACTTGTTAATTTCCCTTATTGGTTCTAGCCGCTTCTTTGCAGATTATCTAAGTTGGTTATTTATGTACGCATGTATTTATTTTTTAAAGTGAACTCTACCCCAACATGGGGCCTGAACTCATGACTCCACCATCAGCAAGAGTGGTACCCTCCACCAACTGAGCCAGCCAGGTACCCCTATTCCACACACTTTTAATGTTATCTTCTCTGTGGTCCCCTTGCTTCAGGGGGATCCCCCTCCATTTCCAGAGGTCCCCTGACATCGCAAGTCAGATTCTGGCTTCCTGTTGCTTGTGCTGCATCAGTCTGGGGACCGCACTCAATTGAAAAAGCAAAAATTTACCAATCTCACTTGGTGCACCCATCTTTCAGGATATTTCCCTTTGGCCTCTGCTATTTTTTTTTTTTTTTTTAAGATTTTTATTTATTTACTTGACAGACAGAGATCACAAGTAGGCAGAGAGGCAGGCAGAGAGAGAGAGGAGGAAGCAGGCTCCCCACTGAGCAGAGAGCCCGATGCGGGCCTCGATCCCAGGACCCTGAGATCATGACCTGAGCCAAAGGCAGAGGCTTTAACCCACTGAGCCACCCAGGCGCCCCTCTGCTCTCTTTTTTGCCAGGCTCTCTCGGTTCTCCTGTGCAGGCGCAGTGCAGTGGTGAGCCAGGGAGCTGGGCAGTTTCTACCTGGACTTGGGTCTAACTCCTCTGTAGCTTTATTGCTTCCAGGATTTACCTATTAAATTTCCAATATTCTTCAAATTCTGAATTCCTTCCTCTGCCACCTCAATGTATAGAAAAGACCCGCTTTTTCCATCACTGTGGCCCTAGAAAAAACCCCTCAGGCAAGGAAGCCACGAACTCCCACTTCTAACCCACTGCAGCTACTGGTTTGCAAAAGGAAACTCTCCTCCAGCTTTGGTCTGCTTTGGACACTGTTCGGTCCCTTTAAATAACAATTTTCTTTCCAAACTTTGTAACTTCTCTGCAGGAGGGTTTACATAACCCCTTCATCCCACCATCATTACCAGACGTCTTGGCTGAATTTTATGTACCTATCCTGAGTGGGAATGCAATCTTCTCCTCAGGTAACTGCTCACAGGATCAGCTGGCTGGCCTACTGTTCAGCACAAACCGCTTTACCTTTAGAAGTGGGTCTGCATGTTCCAGGTACCACCCGGCAACCGCATGACCTGCCTCGTGGTACGCCACGGTCTTCTTCTCCTCGGGCTGCAGAACCTGGGTTTTTTTCTCTAAGCCTGACAAAATAACACCAAAACGTCAAAAAACCACTGCCTCAGTGGCACCAACATAAAGACAGTTATACAATCTACACTGCCTTATCTAAAAGGTGATTTAGCGACTACGCTGCCTATGATAATTTGTAAATTCCCAACCACGGTCAGGCTTAAAGTAAAGGACCAAATCCAAAATACACCCAGCCACTTGCAAAATGCATTCACGACCCCGAGGTCCACTTTTTCCCTAACTCTCCCACTCTTCTGAGCCATCTAAATTGTTTTGGGAAATAGAAATGCAAAATAAAATTCAGCACTTAGGTCAACTTAAAACATAAAATTCAGAAAAGACAAAGAGGTCTGGAACGATCTCCTATTTAATCCAGGTCCTTGGAATTAACAAGCACCGGGCAAACAAACATGCAGCAGACTGCTTGCTGCCTGTTCCTGATGGAAAGCATGCAAGTGAGGAGGAACGGAGCTGGTGGAAGATGTGAAAATACCTAGTCAGCAAGCTGGCCAGAACAATGCTATGGCACCCGCCACACTAATCAACTGGCCCAGGGGGCTCCAGCAGGGGAGACCTGAGAAAATAAACCCAAGAGACACCTCCTGTGTTGACTATACAGCAGGCGGACCCCCTAGTCCAAGTCCAAGTCTTCTCTGGCCTGGATCAAGGTAGATACTAAACCTCCTTTTGCCCTTCTGTACCACAGAAATGAACTACACCTTTTGTACTAACGCAAATTGTCACACTGTGACAAAAGTAGCTTTGTTGTGTTCAAGGTAACACATCTGAGAGAATTTCTCAAATGATAACATATTGAGTCAGAAAGATTAAAAAAAAAAAAAGAGTGCTACGTTCCCAATGACCTAACCCAAGACAGTAACAGAGCTGGAAGGGCAGAGATTGACAAAAGGTAAGTTACTAAGTAGAGACGAGCAGTTCTTGCTTACATGAGAAAAACAAGAACTCTGACCCACCCCCTGGTTTATCCCTGGAAGTTTTCATTTTCCCAGGAGGCATACTATAGAACAATGGCTCGTGGCTGGTTTACAGCAGCTGAGCTGCAAGCGGGTGTCCGTGTACCTCAGAGCGAGGCCCCTCCAGGGTGTGCCACCTTGATGTCTTTCACACTGAGCACTGACTCTTCCCCCCACCTAAAAGGCACAGACACATACACGGCTCTCACCTGCCTCTACAGTGAACTGCTTTAATTCCACTAACAGCTCCGTCAACTTAGATTTTTTCCTTTCAATAACAAATTTCTAGAATAAGTAGTCCATTCATTAGTTCAAGGTATTAGTTATTTAGGTAGCACCTAATCCAGGTCAGACACTGCTATACTAGCCTCTAGATCCTTGCTGGAATCTCTATTAGTCTGGCATCCACTCAACTGAAACTGTCATGTCAGAAGTCACCAGGAAGAACCTCATTGCCAAATCCAAGGTCATCCTCCTCAATGTTCTCACATCACTTGATCCCAATGACAAGTGCTTTATAAACATGTCTTTGCCCTTGTCTTCCATTTCTTCTGACCTCCTGGGTTTCCTTTCATGGCATCTACTCCTTATCTTTTTCCCTAATGCGCTCTCTGGGCCCCTGGCACACACGCTCTGGTGACTCCGTTGGCTCACTTTTCTCCCCTCTGCCGCCAAATGCAGGTAGTGTTTACTGTGTGGGCCCGTCCCCTGGCGCGCTCTCCCCAACCTCTGTGCCATGGGAACGATACAGTGTGGTGCTGGGGTGCTGCACAGTGCCAGGTGGACAGCCTGCCCCGTCTCCAATTCTGCCAAGAATCTCATCTTCTGCCAAGCTGGCTGCTTCTTGAAGCACCCCATTCTTCCCAAGGCCAGTGAGACGGTTTTTTTGGGGTGGGGGGCCTATTACCACTGGGACCACTTATGCTAAAATCCACTATCTCACGTTAAAAAATGACTACAAGGTTTTCTGCCTTCTGATGCTTCCCCCTTCTTCAATGTCAGACTCCTTTTATTTAAAATATCACTGATTATGCTACTCAATGACTCCAGAAAAATCCCACCTTAGTTCAATACTGGACACAGAACAAGAGTTTAAAAAGCCCTTGACCTTAACATTGAAGGATTTCTAAAATCTACACCAAAGCAGCTATTTCCAGCTTTACTTCCTTCTCAAAGGAACTTAAGCCTGACTGGTTTACTTTCCCACCCCTGCTACCAGCCACCTTCTGTTCTTGCCTCTCTGACACCAAACTCTTCTTTCAGGGGAGCCTGGCTTAAATCCTGCCTCTTCTGCAAAGCCCTGCCTGACCACAGTGCCCTTCACTTCTTTGAATGCCCAAGTTCTGGAATTGCTAGTTAGCTTTTTACAGGTATTTATTTATTTATTTATAGTTTTACAGGTATTTAAATTATAAGCTCCCTAGAAGGCTGGGAAAACACGTTATGTATATCCCCATAATAGAGAGCACATTTAAATCACGCAATACAATTTAAAACAGAAAGGTTGCGAGCATTTTCAAAACACTAGACAGTAAAATTCAGGGGTAGACACCTTGCTGCTTGCTGCACATGTCAGGTATGGTGTGGGATGCTGTCTCACACTCCCCTAAACCAACACCATCCACCTCTACCAGGCTGTGGTGGGGGCGAGGGGGGTGCCCTCACATCACTGAGGGAACATAGCAAGGGCATGGTAACCCCAAGCTGGGCGGAGTGACTTTGCTTCTAGATCTTGCCAAAACAGAGAAACCCATGGCTTCAAGCTCATTTTATCAGCCTTTTGACTTGAGGTACATTCAGTTTGCTTACCGCCAATCACTCGCTCAATTGCTTGTTCAAAGTGCTTCTGATTTATGGAATCTGAGAGGTGTCTCGCAGCTATCAGAGCCGCTTCGTTACAGACATTAGCAACATCAGCTCCTACAAAACAAATGTGCAGAACAGCTTACCCACCAAATAAACTCGGACTGATTAGTCACACACATTATAGATGACCACATTCAGTTTCTCAACCAGCAACAGACTTTTGAGAAAGGGTTTAATGTAATGTAAATTCAGTTTGATTCATAACCCCAAGCTGTTCTAGCAGTATTCAGAATAACGTGGTACAATCCTGGCCCTTTGAACTAAGGTGCAAGTGTTAGTAGCAGTCAGCAGATAATTATGGGCAGCAACTTTTATAAGCAAGATGGCTCATACAACAGTTACCTATTTAAAAATACCCATTAATTAACTTAGTTCTATGAGCTCTGCTGGGAGAGTGACTAATGTGAATATTAGGCAACATGCTGAAATATAATGAAAACATAAGCAGTGCACTCAATTAAGTAACAAAAGTTAAATATGTGAAGCTTGCCAAATGCTTTCTAGATGGGTAAGTCTTTTTCTAAAAGATTTATATGTTTATTTATTTATTTGAGAGCGAGAGTGAGAGAGTGCATGACTGGGGGTCGAGGGGTGGGCTGAAGAGGCAGCAGCAGACCCCCAGCTGAGCAGGGAGCCTGAGCTGGGATCATGACCTGAGCCAAAGGCAGACACTTAACCAACTGAGCCACCAGGTGCCCCCATAAGTCTCTTAAAATTCACGTTTCAGATCAAGTATATGGTTAACTCAAATAAGTTATAACATGTGTATGTACTCAATAAACACTGAAATGTTATAAATTCCAAAGACCAAAGAATGAAAACAAGTAAAAAGATTAGAACCCTGGGACATTTAAGATGCCTACCTTCTTCTAACCACACACTTCC
Organism: Mustela nigripes; assembly: GCF_022355385.1. Classification (NCBI taxonomy): domain Eukaryota; kingdom Metazoa; phylum Chordata; class Mammalia; order Carnivora; family Mustelidae; genus Mustela; species Mustela nigripes. The sequence goes on along the minus strand of NC_081564.1, from coordinate 31,446,247 downwards.
ATATATAACCCTCTCAGACTTTCCACATGTTCCTTTTTAAGAAAGGCTCACATTTTACATGTTAAAAACTCTGGAATAAGCACACGCCAAGATGCTCAACATGGCTAGTCATTAGAGAAATGCCAATCAAAACGATGAGACACCACCAGGGTAGCTACAATCAAAAAGACAGGCAATGACCAGCACTGGCAAGAATGTGGCAAATTGGAATCTACAGACACTGCTGGTGAGAATGTGGCACAGTCGCTTTGGAAAACAGTTTGGTAGCTCCTCAAAAAGTGATTCAGCAGCACTATTCCTAGGTATATAACCAGAAGAATGGAACGTACATCCACACAAAAATCTAGACACCGATGTTCAAATCAGTATTATCTCTAAGAGCCAAACGATGGAAACAAATGATAGATAAAGATGTGGTCTAGCTACACAATGGAACATTATCCGGCGGAAAAAGGAACAGAGTGCTGACACATTCTACAACACGGCTGGACTCTGAAAACACTACGCCAAGTGAAAGAAGCCAGGCAGAAAAGATCACATGTTGTGTAATTCTTTTTGTACGTAAATGTCCAGAATAGGAAAATCGATAGAAAAAGAAAGTAGGTGAGGGGTGGCCTAGAGCTGGGGGTAGAGTGAGTGATTGCTAATGGATTCTTTTGCGGTGATGAAAATGATCTAAAATGAGACTACCGTAGTTACAGTGAAACCTTGTAAATACACGAAAAACCACTGAACACCACTTTACAATTCACAGATGAATTTTTTGGTATGTGAATTCTGTCTCAACAGTTTTAAAAAACCTCATGAGGCACCCGGGTAGCTGAGTTGGTTGAGCATCTTTTTTTTTTTTTTTTTTTTTTAAGATTTTATTTATTTATTTGGCAGAGAGAGATCACAGGTAGGCAGAAAGGCAAGCAGAAAGAGAAGGGGAAGCAGGCTCCCCGCTGAGCAGAGAGCCTGATGGAGGGCTTGATCCCAGGACCCTGAGATCATGCACCCAAGCCAAAGGCAGAGGCTTAAGCCAGTGAGCCAGTAACTCATGCACCCCTGAGTGTCTGACTCTTGATTTCAGCTCCGGCTGTGATCTTAGGGTGGTGAGATCCAGCCCCACGGCAGGGTCGTGTTCACTGGGGAACCTGCCTGAGATTCTCCCTCCTTCTGCCCGTCCGCTCAACCAAGGGCTCATGTGCACACTCTCTCAAACAAATAAAATAAATGAATCTTAATTATAAAAAACCCAAAACCCACATACAAATAACCCAGAGGCAGAAGGAAGAGGGTGCGGTATGGACGAAGGTTCACCATGAATTAATAATTGTTCCTGAAGCTAATAGGTGATGTATGCAGAGGGGTTCATCACACTATTTTCTCAGCTTCTGCAGATGTTTGAAATTTCCCACAATAAAAAGGTAAAATTACACACTGAAGAGACCCAAGGTGAGAGGTAAAAGTAAACTGGTATCTGGCAAATGTCTCTGACCTAAAGGACTTCTAACACACAGCAGGCTCTGTTCTACTCACCTGAAAACCCTGGAGTCAAGGATGCAAGTTTTCTGGCCAATTTCTCCTTTTCCAGGGTGCTGTCCAGTTTTAGTGGTCTGAGGTGAACTTTGAAAATAGAGGCTCTTCCTTTTATGTCAGGTGGTCCTTGAAAAATTATTTTTAAGGGGGGAAAAAAAATCACAGTGAAACAGTCATATCTCTCCTCAAAAGAATTGGACTGAACCCAATGAAGATCATCTCACCAATAAAGATTTGCCTATCAAAGCGCCCTGGCCGCAACAGTGCTGGGTCTAGAATATCTGGTCGATTGGTGCCCGCCAAAATGACGACGTTTGTAGTTGTGTTAAAACCTAAAGAGACAATAACAAAAATGCAAGACTTAAAGCTTTAATAAAGCATCATTTTTCTAAACACAAGTATGAAAGATTTTAATTTATATGACTATAATTGAGAATATGTTGTCCATTTTTTGAATGCTTAAAAAAAATTCTTTTTAAAGATACATTTTATCTGAGAGACAGCATGTGCACCCAAGAGAGTGCATGAGTGGGAGAAGGGGCAGAGGGAGAAAGAGAAGTAGACTCCCCACTGAGCAGGGAGCCCAGGGCTGGGCTTGATCCCAGAATCATGAGATCGTAACCTGAGCTGAAGGCCAATACTTAACCGACTGAGTCACCCAGGGACCTTCATCATTTTTTAAATATTTTTAAACCAGTGAGATTAGAGGCAACTGGCTGGCTCAGTCAACTGAGTGTCAGCCTTTTGATTTCACCTCAGGTCATGATCTTTCTGGGTCCTGGAATCAAGCCCCACCTATGTTGGGCTCTGCGCTCAGTGCAGTCTGCTTGAGATTCTCTCCCTCTGTCCCTCCTCCAGCTTAAGCTCGCTGGCTCTCTCTCACTAGTAAATAAAATCTTAAAAAAAAATAAATAAAATCAATACGATTAAATTTGCAAACAATCTGTCTAACCTCCCTGGGTCACAGGACAACCCAATGAATATCTGATGACAAGTATGCAACTTTACCTCCAACCTCTCAGCCAGGCTCACCTTGCTCGGTTCTATCAGTCACTTTGCAAATGTCAATGCCTTGGCTATAGAGCCTTCACCCTCAGGACCCTGGTCCCAAAAGAGCTCTGGTACTGGTACCCAAAAACATGGCTCTACTCGGACTGACCACCACAGAGCAAGGGAAGAGCTCTGCTTCTTTGTCTGGATATAGGCAGACCTTGTTTTACTGCACTCTGCTTTCCTGCACTTTATACATACTGTATTTCTTTTTCTTTTCTTTTTTTTTTAATTTGACAGATATCACAAGTAGGGAGAGAGGCAGGCAGAGAGAGAAGGGGGAAGCAGGCCCCCTGCTGAGCAGAGAGCCGGATGCGGTGCTCAATCCCAGGACCCTGGGATCATGACCTGAGCCCAAGGCAGAGGCTTGAACCCACTGAGCCACCCAGGCACCCATTCTATTTTATTTTTTTAAAAGATTTTATTTATTTATGTGACAGTCAGAGATCACAAGTAGGCAGAGAAGCAGACAGAGAGAGGAAGGGAAGCAGGCTCCCTGCCGAGCAGAGAGCCCAATGCAGAGCCTGGTCCCAGGACCCTGAGACCATGATCTGAGCCCAAGGCAGAGGCTCTAACCCACTGAGCCACCCAAGTACCCTACTGTGTTTCTTACAAATTGAAGGTCTGTGGCAATCCTAGTTTCAGCCAATCTATCAGTGCCATTTTTCCAACAGTATTTGATCACTTTGTGTCTCCATCACATTTGGTAATTGCAGTACTTCAACATTTTCATTATTATTATTATTATTATCATTATTTAAAGGATTTTATTTGAGAGAAAGAACAAGTCTGGGAGAGGCAGAGGGAGAAACAAACTCCCCGCTGAGCAGGGAGCCTGACTTGGGGCTCGAGCCCAGGAGCTGAAGGCAGACACTTAACCAACTGAGCCACCCAGGCACCCCATTTTCATGATTATATTTGCTGCAGTGACATGTCCAAAATCTTTAATGTCACTGTAGTGACAGTTTTAGGGCACCACAAACTGCACCCATATAAGTGAGCTTTATTGATAAATACTGTGTGTGTTCTGACTGTTCCAGCAACAGGGTGTTCCCTATCTCTCTCCCTCTGCTTGGCATCCCTATCCCCTGAAACAACAATATTGAAATCAGGCCAATTAATTACCCTACAGAGGCCTCTAAGCGTTTAAGTGAAAAGAAGAGTCATCTCTCACTTTACATGAAATGCTAGAAATGAATAAGCTCAGTAAAGAAGGCACGTTGAAAACTGAGACAGACTGTAGACTGAAAGCTAGGCCTCTTGTGCCAAGCAGTTAGCCAAGGAGTGAATGCAAAGGGAAAGTTCATGAAGGAAATTAAAACGTTACTCCAGTGGATACACGACGACAAGAAAGCAAAACAGTCTTAGTTGCTGACATGGAGAAAGTTTGAGTGGTCTGGATAGAAGAGCAAACCAGCAACAACATTCCCTTGAACCAAGGCCTATTCAGAGCCACACCCTGAGTTTCTTCAATTCTATGAAGGCAGAGAGAGATAAGGCAGCTGCAGGAGGAAAGTTGAAAGCTGTCACAGGGAGGTTCGTGAGGTTTAAGGAAAGAAGCTGCATAACATAAAAGGGCAAGATGAGAAGGAAAAGCCGATGTGGAAGCTGCAGCAAGTGATCCAGAAGGTCTCACTGAGACAGTTCAAGAGGGTGACGACACTAACACCTTTAGATGTAGACAAAACAGCCTCATATTGGAAGAAGATGCCGTCTAAGACTTTCATAGCTACAGAGGAGTCAATGCCTGCCTACAAAGCCTCAAAGGACAGGATGACTCTCTCATTCGTTGCTAATGCGGCTGGTGACTTTACATTGAAGCCAGAGCTCACTGACCATTCTGAAAATCCTGAGGCCCTAAAGAATCATGCTAACTCTGCTTGTGCTCTAGAAATGGAACAACAAAGTCCGAGGACAGCACATCTGTTTAGAACACAGTTTACTGAATATTTTAAGCCCACAGTTGAGAAAGCAGCTTGGAAAAAGGTTCCCTTCAAAATACTACTGCTCACAAACAATGCCCCGATCACTCAATAGCTCTGATGGGGACGTAGAGATTAATGTTGTTTCACACCTGCAAACACAACAGCCATTCTGTAGCCTATGGATCAAAGAGTAATTTGAACTTAAGTCTTTTTTTTTTTTTAAAGATTTTATTTATTTATTTGACAGACAGAGATCACAAGTATGCAGAGAGGCAGGCAGAGAGAGAGGGGGAAAACAGGCTCCCCGCTGAGCAGAGCCTGATGTGTGGCTTGATCCCAGGACCCTGGGATCATGACCTGAGCCGAAGGCAGAGGCTTTAACCCACTAAACCACCCAGGGTCCCCTAAGTCTTATTTTTTAAGAAATACACTTCGTTGGGCTATTGCTGCTATAGATAGCAGGAAAGAAGGAGGGATTCCCCATTAAGAACATTTGTGATTCATGGGAAGAGATCAAAGTATCAACACTGCCAAGAGTTTGGAAGAAGCTGATTCCAAATCTCATGGATGACTTTAAGGGGCTCAGGACTTGAGTGGGGGTAGTAACTACAGATATGGTGGGAATAACAAGAGAACTAGAATTAGAAGTGGACCTGGAGAGGTAATGAATCGCTATGATCTCAAGATAAACCTTTAATGGACGATGAGGTGCTTCTTATGGATGAGTGAAGAATCAATTAAAGGTAAAGGTGCTGTGAAGACTGCTGAAATTACAGTAAGGTAAGGCACTGGCAGGCTCAGCTAGTGGAGCATGTGACTCCTGATACTGGATACGAGCTCAAGCCCCACAATGGGTGCAGAGATTACTGAAAAATAAGAGCTTTAAAAAAAAAAAAAAAAAAAAAAGTGGGGGAGGGAACACCTGGGTGGCTTAGCGGGTTAAAAGCCTCTGCCTTCAGCTCAGGTCATGATCCGAGGGTCCTGGGATTGAGCTGGCATCGGGCTCTCTGTTCAGCAGGGAGCCTGCTTCTCCCTCTGTCCCTCCTCCTGCCCCCCCATTTGTGCACTCTCTCTAATAAACTTTAAAAATTGCCACAGCCACCCAGCCTTCAGTAGCCACCACCCTGATCAGTCAGCAGCTGTCAACACGGAGGCAAGATCCTCCACCAGCCAAAAGATTACAAATCACTGAAAGGTCACATAAGGGTCAACATTTTTCAGCTGTAAAGCACTTTTTTTGGTTTGTTTGTTTATTTGACAGAGATTACAAGTAGACAGAGAGGCAGGCAGAGAGAGAGAGAGAGAGGGAAGCAGGCTCCCTGCTGAGCAGAGAGCCCGATGCGGAACTCGATCCCAGAACTCTGGGATCATGACCTGAGCCGAAGGCAGCGGCTTAACCCACTGAGCCACCCAGGCGCCCTGTAAAGCACTTTTTAATTAAAGTAGGTACATTTTTTTAAGACACCTTTTGCACTTACTATAGTGTAAACACAGCTTTTATATGTACTGGGAAACCAAAACATTCAACTCGCTTTATTACAATACTCTTTACAGCGGTGGTCTGGTACTGAACCCGCAGTTATCTCTGAGGAGTGCCTGAACAATGGCCAGCTCAGTCACATAAAGCAGTTCAATACTCAGCACTGTACTGCCCTCTCTGAGCGCACAACAGCATTCAAGTATCTTACAGCAGGGAGCATTCTTACATCCTACAAACTAGCTTTCGTAATAAAAGAAAAAGCTAACTAATGTGGAAAGACTGCTACTTTCTTAAGAGGAGTATTCAAAATCTGCCCAATTTACACTTGGTTATACATGGGTTTTCCTGATGTTTCAGAACCATAAATGGTTTTAAGAATGAGACTATCAGGGCACCTGGGCAGCTCAGCTGGTTAAGCATCTGACTCTTGATTTTGGCTGAGGTCATTCAGGGTCATGAGATCAAGCCCAGAGTCGGGCTCCCCACTCAAAGGGAGCCTGCTCGAGATTCTCTCTCTCTCCATCTCCTTCTGTCCTTCCCCTACCCTCCACTTCATGCTCACTCTGTAAAATAAATAAATTTTAACAAAAAAAAAAAAAAAAAAAAAAGTGGGGCACCTGGGTGGCTCAGTCAGTAAAGCATCTGACTCTTGGTTTCCACTCGGGTCATGATCTCAGGGTCATATGACTGAGCTCCATGTTGGACTCTGCTTGAGATTTTTTCTGCCCCTCCCCTGCTCTCTCAAATAAATCTAAAAAATCTTAAAGAAAAAAGAATGGAATTATGATTCTTTTGTGGATCATTTCACCAATTTTTCTCTTATTCAACACCAGGTACAAACACCACCTTAATACCAATATTAAGTTATGGCAGGCTGCTAGGTAAGAATATTCTGCTATTATCTGTACTGGTGCAGAACTTTTTTAAAAAGGGCTATTTTGGGGCGTCCGGATAGCTCAGTGGTTTGGGCCTCTGCCTTCAGCTCAGGTCATGGTCTCAGGGTCCTGGGATCAAGCCCTGCATTGGGATCTCTGCTCAGCCAGGAGCCTGCTTCCCTTTTTTCTCTGCCTGCTTCTCTGCCTACTTGTGATCTCTCTCTCTCTGTCAAATAAATAAATACAATCTTGTTAAAAAAATCTATACCATCAACACAAGGATTCTCACTTAATTTTTTTAGATTTTATTTATTTGATAAAGAGAGAGCACAAGCAGGGGAGCAGCAGGCAGAAGGAGAGGTGGAAGCAGACTCCACATTGAGCAGAGAGCCCGATGTGGGGGTCAAATCTCAGGACCCTGAGATCATGACCTAAGCCAAAGGCAGACGCCCAACGGAGTCACCCAGGCATCCTCTCACTTTAGATACATGGGAAACAATTAGAAAGTGTAGTTTAAAATATGGAAGACCTTCAAGATGGCAGTGGCTGGGTGGCTGACTGGCAGACAGGTGAAGGCCCCTACGAGGTAGAAGAGGCAGAGAATCCTCCCCTCCCCACTTCTCTCAATCCCAGGAGCCCAGCAAAAGTGTTGTTTTTGTTTTGTTTTAATGAACAAGTAAACCATACAAGTTGTCAGCATGGGACGGAGATCTACATCATCCACCAAGAGTGGAAAATTTATGAATCCCACAGACCAACCCTGAAAAGCAGCCCAAAGAGAGAATTAAAGAAGGACAGAAACAGTGCATGACGGTAAGAGCTACAGCTTTGAAGTCAAAGGATCCCAAACGGGTTATCCAGGACATGGAGAAATTGGATGAAAGGGAGTTTAACCTCGTACAGCAACCACAGTTAAATGCCTCCACTTGGACCTGCCCTAGGTTGTCCCACCAGCTCCCTTGCCGGGCTCCCCACAACTTGATTCAGAGACCCAAGGTGGATGATACAAGCGCAGCCACCAATGAGAAGAAAGCCACGGCAACCATCAGCGCCAAGCCACAGATCATTAATCCCAAGGCAGAGATTATTTCATTCATGCTCACTCTGTTGAGGGTATGTTGGGAGAATAAATTTGCTGCTCCTCAAAGAAAGTCAGAGGATGTACCTCTGGCCAAAGCAGCTCCCAAATCTGGTCCATCTGTTCCTGTCTCAGCACAGGCTAAGGATGATATTTCTGAAGCTTCCATGAAAGGAATGGAAGGGCTACTATGATAGCTTCTAATGCCGGAGCAGGTTTCTGTTTGGATCATTGGTTTGGGGAAAGAGGTTCTTACTATAGTTAGTGAAAGAGTGACTTTGTTATGGTATTCTTTAAAAAAAAATTTTTTTTAAAGATTTTGTTTATTTATTTGACACAGAGAGAGATCACAAGCAAGCAGAGAAGCAGGCAGAGAGAGAGAGGGAAGCAGGCTCCCTGCTGAGCAGAGCCCGATGCGGGGCTCGATCCCAGGACCCTGAGATCATGACCTGAGCCGAAGGCAGAGGCTTTAACCCACTGAGCCACCCAGGTGCCCTTACTGTTAAGGTATTCTTAAATTAAACTGTAGGATAGTTTAAGCCCTAAAGTTTAAGCTGTGTTCAGAATTTACTGCACCTACAAGAGGATTACTTCATTCAGAACAGGCTGGTTACTGAAGCAGTGCTAACCTCCTCTCCCTCTCATACACCGTTTTCATCCTGTTTGTTCCCCTCCTCCAGTTCTTTGGAAACTTGTGACTGAGGGAACCTTGTTATTTATTTCACTCTCTTCTTGTGTGTGGGGGGCACTGGGGTAGAGATTTCTGGAAAAAAAAAGTTTACTGCACCCCATCTTGCCTTCTGTGTTTGAGTCATTTTAATATTTTCTTGTAAATATTTTTGTGATCCATTAGTGAAATGGACTGCAATGTCATTTCCTAATACAAAGCAAGATATGTAGAAAGAAAACATTTAATGCTTTGATTAAAATTATTTCCCTCTGACCTACACTTTCAGTGTTTCATGGAATAAATGTTCTACACCAAGAAAAATAAAATAAAATATGAAAAGACTTGAATATTCACCGTCCATCTCCACGAGCAGCTGATTGAGTGTGTTCTCCTGCTCACTCTGCCCCCCGAAGTTGCCTCTTCCTCTTTTCCTTCCCACGGCATCTATTTCATCAATGAAGAGAATGCAGGGGGCGTTCTTGCGAGCAAGGGCAAATAAGTCTCGGACCTGGATAAAAATATAAACACTAGAGTCACTTAACAAGTGAATATTATTTTCCTCCTACTAAAATAAGCATCATGCTTCCATCTAATAGGAAATCTTTTTGTTAACATACTATACTGTATAGTACATATTTTAAAAGTTATAAGCAAGGAAGTGGCAAATGAAGTTGGTGGGTAACTGTCTTAAGGTGAGCAAACATTTTTTCTATAGCATCGTAAGATACTGTATATATCACAGGCACTAACAATATCTGTTATTTTTATAGCAACTTAATACTACACATTTTTGCCCTACAAAAAGATGAGTCAGGGCGCCTGGGTGGCTCAGTGGGTTAAGCCGCTGCCTTCGGCTCAGGTCATGATCTCAGGGTCCTGGGATCGAGGCCCGCATCGGGCTCTCTGCTCGGCAGGGAGGCTGCTTCCTCCTCTCTCTCTGCCTGCCTCTCTGCCTGCTTGTGATCTCTCTCTGTCAAATAAATAAATAAAATCTTAAAAAAAAAAAAAAAAAAAAGGATGAGTCAATGGCCCCTGTAGGGGCACCTGGGTGGCTCAGATGGTTATGCCTCTGCCTTCAGCTCAGGTCATGGTCCCAGGGGCCTGGGATCGAGCCCTGTGTTGGGCTCCCTGCTCAGTAAGGAGTTTGCTTCTCCCTCTCCCTCTGCCATTCCCTCTGCTTGTGCTCTCTGGCTCGCTCTGTCAAATAAATAAAATATATAAAATCTTTAAAAAATAAAAAAAGATAATGCTGTAGAACTGTAGACTTTATATTCAGATTAAAAGTTCAAACTACTCTGGGGTTTGCATTTCATGCCCAAGGCAGCTGCAAGCAGACACGCACTAACAGATCTAGGCAGTACACATACACACAGCGAAGGCAGTGACTGAGCCATGTCCCCACAGGGATCATCACCCCACAGCTTAGACACAGTGTCCTGCCCTTAGCCCTGCTGTTGCTGGAGCAGGTGTGAGGCTCCCGCACCTATATTCTGTCCTACTAAACATGTCCCTTCAGGCCACTAGTTCAAGTGGGTTGAAGGAATGGGCATCCCCACACCTTTCCGCCAGCCAAGAGTTCAGAGTTTCAAAAACAATCTCCCATGCCTCACATCCCTCTTCCCCTCACTCACCGAAGTCCAACTCTCCCTGTCACCCTTTCCTCCCTGGACTTCCAGGTTTTCACTGCTATACTTCTCTGAACACATCCTCTAGGGTAACTCATGTTACCTAGGCCCTCCCCCACTCAACTCCAGATCTGTGATCAATAAACCATCTCACACTCTTCCCTAAATACTTCCTTCACCCTCTTGCCTGAACTCTAATTTGGCTGACACTGCAAAGCTCTCAACTGGAAAGGGTTTTTGTCTTTCCTTCCAGGCCCGTGGGAGTTGAAGTCTACCTCATATGTTGTGACTACTGCCAAAATAATTCTGCTGGAAAACCCCTGCTCATCGATGTTCTCAATATGGGGCAGAGACATGACCCTCCTGGTTATAGTACTCCCTGGGCCTGATTTCTCCCTTTTCCACCCCTCCCTCACTGGACATTATTTTCTAAGTGGTTCCTGGTTGGTTGGTCCCCTGAAGCACCTATTTCCACCTTCACTGCCAAGGTTTCCCTAACACAACCAGCTTCCCAGTCTACTCTGACACCCTCCCGTTGGTCTGGCCTACTCATGGGCTCACGCCTCTCTGACTGCCAGCTCCTCTTCGGTCTCCACCCCATTAGATTCACTGCTTTCTCCTCACCCACAGCTCCTCTCCTGTCTTCAGTCCCCCCACTGCTCCAGCCCATATCAGATGCCACAACATCAGCAACACAACACCTTCAGACTCCCCTAGCTGCTTGACAAGACCCATATGAATCTACCTACTCTACCGAAGATGCCATCAGGGGTAAGACACATCATTAACACATTTGCCATTGACTGAAAAAATAAAAAATTAAGAAAAATTTTAAATCCTGCCAGTTGATGACATAACACCTGATTATATGCTGTATCCTGATGTCTGGAAAGACAACTATGATAGCACTTTACCCCTCCTAGGTGTTTAAAAAAAAGTTAACATTTAATGAAATACACAAGAGTTAAAATTTAAGTGTTGCTTTAAAAGTTAATCCACATTCACTCTTCCTGATTTCAAAACTTACTATAAAGCAGTTGTAATCAAGTCTGCGGTACTGGTATAAAGACAGACATACAGATCAACAGGACAGAATTGAGAGTGAAGTAATTAAGCCCATGTACCCATCTATGGTCAAGGATGCCAAGACCATTCAATGAGAAATCATCTTTTTAACAAATGCTGCTGGGGAAACTGGATACACACATGTCAAAGAGTGACAGTGGACCCTTACACCTTGCTGCATTAACTCAAAATGGATCACAGACCTAAATGTAAGAGCTAAAACTATAAAACTCTTAAGACAAAAACATAGTAGTAAATATTTATGACCTTGAATTTGGTGACAGATTCTTAAATATGATACCAAGTCCAAGTAATGGCAAAAAAAATTAAAGAATGGATACACTGGTCTTTATCAAGATTAAATGCTTTTGTGCTTCACTATAAAGAAAGAGAAGAGGCAAACCACAGAACAGGAGAAATTACTTGCAAATAATGTATCTGGTTAGGATTTATTACCCAGAATAGACAAAGAACTCTCACAACTCAATGTCAGAACGACAACCCAATTAACAGATGGCACTAGTTTGGGCCAGGGCCATCTTTACCAACTCCATATTTGGGGAGAAGCTCAGGGGAAAGGTGTGGAAGCTGTGCCATTGTAACAGAACAAAAGACTTACTCTAGCTGGACCCACACCAACAAACATCTCCAAAAACTCAGATCCACTAACGGTGATGAAAGGGACGTTGGCTTCTCCAGCTGTGGCCTTAGCTAGCAGTGTCTTTCCAGTGCCTGGAGGACCGGTGAGAATGGCACCCTTCAGATATAAAAAAGGAAAGTATCTTTAACTAGAATTTCAGAAAAGTAAATTGCATATCTGCAGGCAATTCTGAGATATAAATCTGTCTATAAACTCTACTGACATATACTGAATGTTCCTTAAAACATCTGAACTATGGCAAAACATTTTTATATTAGTAAGAAAAGGATTACTTAGAGATGTTTTAAAAACTTAGTAAGAATGTGAAATCTTAAATTCTTCGCCTGTTTTATAAGATTTTTAGTGTTGCTTTTCAGACCTTTAGACTTAGGCTGAATATCTACTAATGAACCAACTGAGGTTTACTTAAATAAGTCAAGGAGACACAAAACAACACACTCCCAAATTACATTCTGCTTACTTTCTTCCCTTTAAAATTTTACAAATGAAGTAAAAATCTAATGACCAATTGTGAACATAGCTAAAAAGAAAAAATGTGCTTGCTCAAACAGCAGAATTATTTAAGTTGTGGAGATGCTTCAGTATGATGCACACAGGTACTAAGAAAGTAACAACCAATTATAAAAATTATCAAATATGATTTTTTTAAATCCATATAGGTAGGACATGAAAATCAAGGAAATTATGATTTCCTTTACAAAGGATTCCTTTAAAGGAAACTTTATTAATGAATTTTTTAAATCATGAAGCATTCTGGATTCTTTTACTTAAAGACTGAGCCTGGCCCTTGGAGTAAAAAGGTCAGTAAGCCCAGCCCATGGTCAACAGTCCTCGGATTTGAGGGGAAGACTTGAATTAGTGTTGCCTATCTCTTCTCCACCAAATCCTGTGTGAGTTTGAGTCCAGGTGCCACACACAGGCAGTGTGTGCTCAGAGTTGCTCAGGGAGAGATAACTGGGTGACAGTGGGGGACAATATGCTTTCATGCACATTTGGTAAGAGATGGGTTATTTAAATCTGACTGGAGGGATAAAAAAGGCAAATCAGGGAAGGCTTCCAAGGGGAGAGAACACAAATCTTTCTGGGAATATACACACTGTATTGCAAGAAGAAACATTTTCACAGACTAAATGACATGGAATAACAAGCAAAGACTGGTTAAGATAGAAGGAGAATAACAGATACTTTATCCTAAGTCATCAAACTTCATAAAATTATAACTTTAGAGATCAAGAAGTAATTCAAAAGATTTTGGGGTTAATTAGTTGAAAATAATCATCTGAAAGTTCACTTTACCTTTGGGATTTTTGCTCCTAGATCTTGATATTGCTTTGGGTTTTTCAAAAAATTCACGAATTCCATTATCTCTAGCTTGGCCTCCTCACAGCCAGCCACATCTTTGAACTTCACATCTATTTCATCCTTCAAGACTTTGGCAGTGGTTTCTCCAACACTGAAGAGTCCACCCATCCCCCGGCCTGTCCGGCCAATCCCGGCAGGCCCTCTTCGGATGGTGTAGAGTAAGAAAGCGATGATGAGCACTGTAGGCAACATGCTCAGGAGAAACGAGCTGAAGGAAACCACACACAACACTGACATGTTTTTAAGTCTGTTAAACTCTGGCTTTGTACATGTTTTGTAAGATAGACTTTTTGATAACTGCTAAGGGTATGAATTGTATAGATTTTCTATTTTTAGAAAAACTGAATATTCTAAGATTTGTCTGAGGCACAAAGAGACCTTAGTGCCTCGATATCACTGACGTAGAATTGCAGAAGATGACACCGAAGATAAAGCTGTTCTTTCTGCGATGTCTACTGAGATTTTCTTTTTACCCCGAAAATCACCCTTTATGCACAATACAGACCTAAACTGTAATTTACTATCATTACATCTACAGCTCAAAGACATTTCTTTTGCATTACTTAAAAATTTTAACATTTTTAATATGATCTGGTGTTAGCTTGGGCAGAAATTCCAGTTCTCTTATTGGAATACATTGACTTATTCTAAAGAGATGTCTTCCAAACATCAAATCCTTGCCAAGTTAACAGCAGATCAGCTTCCAAAGTCCCGTTTACAGTGGTGACAGCTATTGCTTGCTGAGTGCTGTGCAGCTTGTGCAGAGGTAAGAGCCTGACTCCTGGGGGAGCAATCATTTGTCCTTCAGACTAGTGCCTGCTCTAGACGACTCTGCTCAGAGAGGACGTAAAGCTGGGGGATGCCTTTTGCCTTAGTAAATTTCAATACAGTCATGGGTAAGGATACATACCCGTATTGGTTAATATAAGCAATTTAGCTGAACTTACCCAAAGAAATTTAGGTCAAAACCTTGTAGACCAGTTAGCTCAAAAACAAAACAAAAACCAAAACCAGGATCTACTTTCTAAGTTTTCATCTTTTACACTAGTTTAAATGCCCCTACAGCAGGCAGCAAGAACCGTGAAAACTTTACCTTTGGTTTATTTCTGGATGGCAAAAAAATACTCACTGACAGTAAAGGTTTAAAAAATGGTGCAACAAAACTTTCCATAACATTTCAGCAGCCTAGTTAATTGATTATATGACAGCCCTGGGGGCTGAGGGACACAGCCTTGGTGAAACCACCCCAATAGCTATGTGGATCTAAATAATGGAGGGAAACTAGGTCTACAGAAACCGAGACATAAGAAAGTCTCTAAAACAGAGTAATCATCAGCTCGAATAGCACACTAGCAATTTGTTTTTCTGCTCTTTTACATATTCAGAAAATTTAAGATTTCTTTCTATTTTTGCTCTTGAACTGGTAACTCCATAATGAGGTACACCTCAATGCGAATGAAGTGACCGTGAGGAAATCTACCCGGTGTAGTATGTGGCTGAGTACCCAAAGACAATATAATCCCCAAAGGAAAGACAAGTGACTCTTAAAATCAATGGGCCCTTCCTGAAAGACTCAGACTCATAAGTGATTTTATTAAAGACAACCCCTAAGAGGGGCGCCTGGGTGGCTCAGTGGGTTAGGGCCTCTGCTTTCGGCTTGGGTCATGATCCCAGGGTTCTGGGATCGAGCCCCGTATCGGGCTCTCTGCTCAGCAGGGAGCCTGCTTTCCTTCCTCTCTCTCTGCCTGCCTCTCTGTCTACCTGTGATCTCTGTCTGTCAAATAAATTAAAAAAAAAAAAAAAAAAATTTTAAAGACAACCCCTAAGAGAAGAAGCAAGTTCTGACAAGAAAGGAAGAAGAGTTACTTAAAATTCTTGGGAAACTCTGAAACATAAATGTAAATGAAGGTTAAAAGACGGTGACGCCATTCTTTCACATAAGAGGACTCTTCACCCTAAAATCCTACTAAAGGATGGTCATACCCCAATCTATTGCTTAATCAAAGATAAATACGAATGTGTAGAAAATTGGTCAGGAGCAAAAACCTATAAATTACCTAAGATTTACAAGAAGTCCGGCTACACCGAGAAATGCCTGTTTGAGAATGCTGTCTGTACCTTGCCACCTGGTGACAGAACACACACTGAGCACAAGGCCCGGTCAACAGTCTTCTTACCCGTCACTTTCGGCAATGTAGACTACAGGAACCCGATTCTCCCCTTCTATGCCCAATTCCTGCTGTAAGGTTTCCAGATTCCGCTCAAAGGTGTCCACACTGCCAATATTAAACCAGACGTATTGCTATAAAAACACAAAAACAAAATATCCTAAGAATGAAAGGGAAGCAAAGTTTAATTTACTGTAACGTTCAACTTTTAAAGGATTTCTCAGAAATACCAAAAATTCAGAATCTGAAAAACCCCAACAATAAAAGAAGACTGGTTTTAATAATGCAGCAATTAAGTTTCACTCAGTGAAAACACTCGGCAATCTTTGCTAATAAGCATTTCTTAAGCAATATTCCTTAGTGGTTCTACAACTATAAACTCAAACAAGTGAAAAATCTATTTAAAAAGACAAGCCTTTTGGGGTGCCTGGGTGGCTCAGTGGGTTAAGTCGCTGCCTTCGGCTCAGGTCATGATCTCAGGGTCCTGGGATCGAGGCCCGCATTGGGCTCTCTGCTCAGCGGGGAGCCTGCTTCCCTTTATCTCTCTGCCTGCCTCTCTGTCTACTTGTGATCTCTGTCTGTCAAATAAATAAATAAAATCTTAAAAAAAAAAAAAAGATAAGCCTTTTCATAAATACGTATCTTTTTCCTCTTCTTCATTTCCCACACACTTCTAGGCTGCCTATTTCCAACTAAAAACTAATGGGACACAGTAACAACAGGTAAAGTTTACTAAGCACTTGCTAAATGTCAGGCATCCTTCTTAGTCCCTTAGATACATGAACTCCTTCCATCTTCAGAAATCCCCTAAGAAGGAGGTGCTATCACTGTAAGTCACATTCAAAATCTGAACATTAGGAAGGCACCCCCACCAGCCTACGACAACAAGGCGTATCTTGCTGTGCCAGCTGTTACTCTCCTATTCACCTGATCTGGCGAGTTACTGAGACCCTTGAGAGGAACAGCTGAAGGCTTTGAAGCAACGGCTACTTACCCCCCAGCACCAGCACGTAAGTATTCCCCGCTGTACTCGCTGTTTATTGGCTGAAGACCAGCCCTCTTCCTGTCCCCTTTTTACAGACAAGAAAACTACGGGGGTGACTTCACTTGCTCATGGTTACAAATCTATTAAGAGGCTGGATCCAGGGGACCTGGGTGGCTCAGTGGGTTGAGCCTCTGCCTTTAGCTCAGGTCATGATCTCAGGGTCCTGGGACTGAGTCCTGCATCGAGCTCTCTGCTTGGCAGGGAGCCTGCTTCCCACTTCCCACCCCTTTTCTCTTTGCTTGCCTCTCTGCCTACTTGTGATCTCTTTCTGTCAGATAAATAAATAAAATCTTAAAGAAAAAAAAAAAAAGAGGCTGGATCCAAACCCAAGCAGTCTGGCTGGCTACTGAGCCAGGGACCCTATCTGGCATGGCACACTGCCTCTTCCACAACCACACACCTACCTACCAATACTCACACTTACGGAGTTTCTAATACACAAGAACCCACTCTAAGCACTCAGCAAGTAGTAGTTGCATTTTACAGCATGAAAAGACTCTGTTCCTTCTTAAATCTGCAATCGCTTTAAAAAGTGGGTTTTTTTCCCATCAAAACAATAAATCTAGAATATAAAACTCAGACAATTCACAGAAGAGAGTAACTTGTCATCCCGTATTCCTCCCACCAACCAGTGCTACTGAGTGGAGGATATCACTCTGATATTTCTCTCCAAGTATCTAAACACAAAAGATGGAGAGTAAGTTTTGTAATAAGTGTATTTTTTCTTAAGTTTTACATTATACAACAATGGTCCTTGCTAAGCTGTGCACTTCAAAGCTACAAGATTCCTGTGGTTACAGGCCCCCAGCAAGTCAGTAACAGGTTAAGCACGTGTGACTGAGCATTCCCTTACTTAGTGCCTATTTCCAGTTGGACATGACAAGACGCATGACTCCTATTAGAGAATTGGGGCAGATAAAGGACCAGCAGCAGATCTGGAGACCAGATCTAGTTAAGGGCCTCTGAGGGTGGCTCCTAGCCCTCCACGTGATTCTTCAGATACTGAAGTTCAAAAACCCCCAGCTCATGATCTCATTTAGCACTAAACCCTAAAGAGTTGTTATTGAGGTTCTGATCTTAGCAATAAAGAAACCCAGGCTTAGGGGACTTAGGTCACAGAGCTAGTCAAGAGGAGAGCTAATGTGCAGCTGGATCTGTCAGACTCCAAAGCCTTGCTTACACAACACAGCAACTGACACTGCTACTCTAGAATCAGGACACTGAAAATCTTCTGTTTCTGAAAGCTCAAAATAAAAGTATTTTATTAAATAAAACAGGTAATACATGCCCTCTGTAGAAAACTAAGGAAATACAAAGAAAATAAGAAGCATCTGTAAACTCAACACTCAGAGACAAACACTATTAGCAATTCTGATGCCATTCAAGATCATATTCATATCCCCTTTATGATCTTGAAGCATGCACAATTCTGAAATTCATATAAAATCTTAACTGCAATATAAAGGAGAGACAAAAAGAAAGCAATTTATAATAAAATGGTATGAATTTCAATACATAAATGTTTGTGGCCACTGCTTTAGTGGCAAGACTGAAGAGAAATGAGGAGCCCCTAACATTAACCAGGGGCCTACTGTGGACATTTATCGATTTCCAAGTTTCCGCTCTAGAAACAACGTTTTGGAGGACATCCTTGCATAAACATCTTTACATGCATCCTTACTTCCCTAGGATACAGTCCTAGAAGCAACATGACTGAGTGTGTGCATACTTTCAAAACTGCTGATAAATACTCTGCCAAACTGTCCTCTTGAAAGGGAGTGCCAATTTAATTTCCAGCACTAAAACTGTGAGGGATAGTTCTGGGGAAAAAAAAAAGTAGTGTGGTTATTAATGCACATTTCATCATGACTGAAATACCATAGCCATACAGCTTTACAAATACTCCTCTGTTTACTAATGTGCTCAGAAAGAAGGGGTCACCATCAGTTCTAGTTTTCCTTAAGTGTCACCCTACCCAGGCAGGATGATTAGGGAACGTTTAAGCAAAATCATCTGGAAGGAGGGATGCAACCTGGTAAAGAGATCTGGTCCTGGGGGAGGGCGGTAAGACAACAGGACACCAAGGGACTAGGAACAGCCCTCGAAGGCAGGCCCACGGAAGGCTGGGGACCCCTGGGAACCTCATTTGCCCCTCTGCTGCCCTCCCCAACAATCCCCTCTACCTGGTCTAGGGGGTCTAGAGTAGAGTTCAAACTGGTGGACCAGATATACAAATTCTTTTTGAAATCAGAAAAGAAATTTAAGTCAGAATAATCCATATCACGTAACAGTTGGGAGAGATATGATCAGAATGCTTCTTAAACCAATCTGAAAAAACCTACCTCGAAACATAAACAATTCAGTTTTAACAGTTTTTCCCTAACCAAACAACTGTTTTCTCAGTCTTGAAAAATCACAGATGACACCAGAACACTGAAAACTAGGATTTCACAGTTTCCTAAATGTATAGCCAAATGATTACCAAAACCAAACCAAAACTGACCCAGTTTTCGTAACCCAACTACATACACAGCGTTCACATTCTCACCCATGGTAGTGAAATTTGCAAGTGCTCTGCTGCCTAATTATGATATCTGCAGCACACAGAGCTATTGCAATGTGAGGAAAGCTCGCTTTTCAACTCCAGATCTGAGAAGTTAATTTATAGTTAATCCACATCAATTAGTAAAATCATTTACCCCATCAACGGGAGTTTTTCCTGGTGTAAAAGTCACTCGAACAAAACGCTTGTTGACGACTTCCAGTCTGTCTACCTGGAATTTTAAAAAGTTATATATTTAGACATAAATTTACAGAAGAGATTTGAGATGGTCAAGCACATTAAAATCGCACACAGTAGTTTATTTTAGACACACAAAGAAGCATGACAAAAAATACAGGGAGGAAGCATGTTCCCCTTCCAAGCTGAAAAATAAAAACGTCACAAACACTGCTGAAGCACCCAGTCATGTCCCCTTCCCAGAGGTGGCATTAGGTGCTGACTGTCCCAAAGCACGTCCTGGCACTTGTGCCATGCATAGACATAACCCTAAATATATACTCGCTGTTGCCTGTCTATAGGACTTTAAAAACAGTCTTGCTTGGTATATATTCTTCTGCACTTTTTTCCCCCTCCTTGTATTTGTGAGGTACACCCTTGTTGACCAGCCAGATCAGCATGGTATTCCATTTTATGCACACACCCCAAGTTATTTATCCATTTAGGCTGTTTCAAAACATTCGCTACCACTAACTGTTATGAACAGTCCTGAGTATACGCTCCTAGGCACATCTTCAAAAATATCTCTGGACGTGTACCTGTAGCTAGACACAGTAAGGCTGGGCTGCATGATATACGTACTTTAGTAGACACCATGAAACTGCTCTCCAGTTCACAACGCACAACAAAATATTCCTATTGGTCTTCAGTCTCACTTGCTATTAGAAGACTTTCATTTTGCCATTCTATGGGTATAAAATGAAATAAGCTTTTTTTTTTTTTTCCCTGTAACATCCTAACTACAAGGTTCTAAAGAACACTAAAAACCTCACTCGAAAGTTTGGAGTGGACTTGGAGCATGAGCCCTCTGGAAGAGGCTTGCCTCCTGCTGTCATTAAGCATGCTTTGGCAGAAGTCTAAAAGGTACAAGTCAAAAATGGAAAGTGAGGGAGCCCTGGGTAATTCCAGGAGGAGCTGGGACAGAGGACTATCTGTTCCTAAAGGCACGCCATCTGGAAAGGAGTGACTACTCCCTATAAAACTTCTGGGACAACAGCAGACAGATTTC
This sequence comes from Mustela nigripes, assembly GCF_022355385.1. Lineage (NCBI taxonomy): Eukaryota > Metazoa > Chordata > Mammalia > Carnivora > Mustelidae > Mustela > Mustela nigripes. The sequence continues at coordinate 31,425,934 of NC_081564.1, read as the reverse complement.
AAAGAACCAGGGGGTCAAAAGTAGATGCCTCTCTGGAGAATCTCCCCCAAGGCCCTGTCACCACACTTGGAAGGATGGCTACAGCCCCCTCAACACACACACACAGACACAAATCACTTCTTAGAAAGCGGGCTCTCCCAACATCTGGGATATACACATAAATATCTTGGCTTCCACAAGAAACATTTGCCTCAAAAATCTGAGTAAATAATCGTTTCCATTTTTCCATCCTCAACCTTACTCTACAACCTTTAAAAATAACTTTTGAGGGGCGCCTGGGTGGCTCAGTGGGTTGAGCCTCTGTCTTTGGCTTAGGTCATGTTCCTGGGGTAAAGTCCCGCATTGGGCTCTCTGCTCAGCAGGGAGCCTGCTGCCCCCTCCACCCCCCGCATGCCTCTCTGCCTACTTGTGATCTCTCTGTCAAATAAAATCAATCTTAAAAAAAAAAAACCAAAAAACTTTGGAGGGGCACCTTGATGGGTTAGTCAGTTGAACCTCTCTGACTCTTGATCTCTTGATTTAGGCTCAGGTCGTGATCTCAGGGTCCTGGGATCCAGCCCTGAGTTGGGTTCTGCACTTGGTGCCGAGTCTGCTTGTCCCTCTCCCTCTGCTCCTCCCCCTGCATACTTTCTCGCTCTCAAATAAATAATACCCTTAAAAAAAATAAAAACAACTTTTGATTCTTTATGTTACCCAGTATCACTATCTCACCTTTATTTTTATCCATTTTCCTTGATGAAAAGCCCAGTACCAAGAGGTTAAATTTCCCCAGTGACACAGCAGCCCGGTTTTCTCACTATCAGTTCATTTAATCAGTTCTAAGGTGGACATTTTTCATATTTTAACTTGAGAAATTAGGGTATGTTTGACACTAGTATTATTTTATAGTTTCAATGGCAGCTTACTAAATTTTTCTTAGGAATACATAAAATAATGTGTCTTACAGTCCACAGCATCTCAAAGATACTGGAATATAGTCTCACTAGGTAAAGACCTGCTGGTATGACAAAGCCTCCTGAGCAGCCTTGCCTGGACTTAGAGCCCATCTGTTCTCACTTTCAACACCCGCTGCCCCTTATTTACCCAATGCCAAAGCCATGGGAGATTAAGAGCCCTGGAAGTATAAAGGAGCCGGGAGAGGCTGGCACACTATAGCAGGAGGAAGAGGTGAATGAAGAGCACACAGGAAGAGTAGATGGAGGGAGAAGGTACATGGAGGATGGCGGGAGCAAGACCAAAGCTAGGTTCTAGCAGAAGCACAAGAAAAGGATTTTGTGGTATATGTGGGGATTGCTGGGCGAAAACAAACAGGGTTTTTGGTTGCAAGTACTTTTTCCAGGATTTAAAAAAAAAAGAGAGAGAGAGAGAGAGAGAGAGAGATGATAATAGTAACTTTACCATGGACAAGCTGTGTAACTAGCTGACTGTTACTTTATTGGTGCAATCTACTGAATTCACCTTTGAAACCACTAAAACCACCACTCCCACAAAATACTTACTACTCCTTTGGAAAGATAGTTATTGACAAAGTCCTTCCATGTGATTTCTCTCCCGGAGCTCCTGAACAGGAAGTAAAACATGACTCCACCCCAAAATAGAGCAGTCCAGAGAAAGTACATCCTGAATTCCTTGTCATCCCATGGAAAGTCACCCTGGGCAAAGAAGGAGACAGTCTCTGTCAAGACTGAAATGTCACAACATGATCTAGGCCATACTGGCCACAAATCCCTCCCAACTTCCCCTGCAGCCACCCCACACCCTCCAAATTAATACCCAGTTTGGAATCACACCTTCTGGAATCTGGACCACCAGTGAGAATCGTCTTTCTTGCCACCTCGTTTTCCACCGCCACCAACTCCTCCTCCAGAAGGGCGTGAGGTAGCAGCTGGCTTTGATTCTGTTCACGAACAGAGAGCACATATACCAACACAGCAGATTTTATATCTCTCAACAAAGTTTCCATTAATATAGTTTAATAAAAGACTTACTACAAAAGTTCTTACAATAACTTGTTGATCTTTTTTCATTAAGATATATCCAGAGCCAACTATTAATAGTTGTGACCTCTGTGTTGTATTGTATGCTTAGAAATAGACGCAGGCCTTTTATTTCTGGGAATCAGGAATAGGAAACCCTTCAGCACCCCGTCTCAGGTACTCATCAACCAGCAACTTCCAGAATCAGCCTGTGTGTTACAGTGTCATGACAACACTTGGTATTCAAAGTATGGATGGATGAGTCTGAAGGAAATACTGTTTCACTCTGTGCAACTAAGATACACAGGAGGCAGAGTTTCATCAGGCCACCCTAATGCTAGCTTCGTTACTTGATAGTTACATTGAAGTTCTGTAAGGCAATCCAATCCTATACCTCAACTAGATTTAAACCAAGTATAAAAATCATTGAGCACAGATGAGCTATACTCCTGGGAGACAGAATCATTAATTCTATTGTTACTGTGGCTTTAGAACATGTTTTGACCTTGACTGAGGAATCAGAAGCATATCTGGGATTAGAATCCAGCTTTGTTTTCCAATCACTTTGACACCTTGAGATTTTACTTAATCTCTTCATGCTCCTGTCAAATAGGAACAGTAACATGCGAATAATGTCATTTTCTTTATTTTATAGGGTAGTATCAAAAAAGAGAGGGAAGTTCCAGTCTTTGAAAAAAATCAAAACCTTATACAAATCCAAAAAAAGGACTTCCTGTGAAATAGCTTATGGCAACTGAGGAGTCTGAAGTGAGAAAGGATACTGACAGCATTTGAGGAAGCTTGCCAGCGCTTTACACACACTATCCCGTGACACCTGCACAATACACCGACAACCGGGGGTGTACCCATTTTACAGATAAAAAAGGCATAGCTTAAGAAATTTGGTAAATAACTGGTTGTAGTGTTAAGTGACATTGAGAGAGTGACAGAGTTGTGTTTGAGGTGAACGTAAACGAATTTCCGAATTCCCACTTGTAGGTAGAAAGGAGGGGCTCCCCTTTCCCACTCCCATGAACTGAATACTGTCACAGTTTCTTCCGTAAGCGAGGCATGATTTTGATACCCAAACAAACAAATAAACAAAAAACCTTACCCACTAAAATTAGCTTGCAAGAATTTGAAATTAGTCTCTTTTACGGGATGAAAATGTATTCTCTCCCAAACTCATGTGCTTAGAGTCCTAGCCCACTGTGGTCTTACTTGGAAATAGAGTCTTCAGAGAAAAATAATCAAGTTTAAGATGAGGTCATATGGGTAGATCCTAGTCCAATATAGTGGTCATTCTTATTAAAACAAACCAGAAATGCACAAAGAGAAGGCAGCAAAGGAGAAGACAGTCACCTATCAAGGAGAAAGGTTTGAAACAAATCTTTCCCCCATGATCTTCAGACGAAACCAACCCTGCCAACATACTGATCTTGGACCTCCGGCCTCCAGAACTGGGAGACACATACTTGAGCTGCTCAGGATGCCCAGCTGTGCAGTTCTGTTACCGCAGCCCTGGGAAACCAATACCAGTGAACATCTCCCCACCCTACTTTCTATCCTCTCATAGAATCACAAATACTACTCTAACATCTTCAACTACTGTGCAGTGACTCCTCTACTATGCAGGACAGGAGGCTGCAGCTACCTAGCACAGAGTTCCTGACGTGATCACCCCACCATCATGCACACAAGGGGCTTCTGCACATGTCTTAGGTGAGGCAGGGTCTGAGAGAGGCACTGAGAGAGGTCTGTAATGAGGCACAGGGCTGGGAAAGAGTACAATGCATTTCTAAAGTTGTTTGACAAGAATCCCTACTACTGGGACAGGAGTGGAACACATGTGAAAATGTAACATGACAGGCTCTATTTTAAAAGCAGACCTATTATTCTTAATCTACCCCCAAACGAAGATAAAAAGACGAGCCACCATGACCCTGGGAAACACTGTACATACAAACTGCGCAGGTTTCCAGTCAGGCCACACTAGTGCTGCTCCCTTCTCTTAGCCCCTGGCCTTGTTTTCACTCCGTGCATTCTCTGAGCATCTATTTGTCTCTCCGACTAGAACTAGAATTAGAACCAAGTTCACTTAAAAACGAGGGCTGTACTCTGGAAAACAGTATGGAGTTTCCTCAAAAAGTTAAAATAGAGCTACCCTATGACCCAGCAATTGCACTACTGGGTATTTACCCCAAAGATGCAAACATAGTGATCCGAAGGGGCATATGCACCCCAATGTTTATAGCAGCAATGTCCACAAGAGCCATGGAAAGCCAAGGAAAACTATGGAAAGGGCCTAGATATCCATCAACAGATAAATGGATAAAGATGTATATTGTTGGAACAATATACAATGGAATACTATACAGTCGTCCAACCCCCCCCCCCCGCAAAAATGAAATCTTGCCATTTATAATGACATGGATGGAACTAGAGGATATTATACTAAGCGAAATAAGTCAATCAGTGAAAGACAATTATCATATGATCTCGCTGTTATGTGGAATCTGAGAAACAAGGCAGAGGATCATGGGGGAAAAGAGGGAAAAAAATGAAATGGGACAAAACCACAGAGGGAGACAAACTATAAAAGACTCTTAATCTCAGGAAACAAACTGGAGGTTGCTGGAGTGGAGGGGGGTGTGGGAAGTATGTGGTGGCTGGCCAATGGACACTGGGGAGGGTATGCGCTATGGTGAGTGCTGTGAATTGTGTAAGACTGATGAATCACAGACCTGTACCCCTGAGACAAATAATACATTGTATGTTAATAAAAAAATAAAAATAAATAAGTAAGTAAGACCCACCTTCTGTATGTGGTTGTTAAAATAAAACTTTTCCACTGGCTGACTCAAAAAAACAAAGACTGTATTGTAATTTTCCTTACATTTCCCTAAAAACAAAGATGCCAAATGAAATGTGACAGACATTATGCTAAATGTTATCACACACGTGAAATGGGGACAGGAGACTCATGGACTACACAGTTCTCCCAGCCACCAAGCTCTAAGAAACCCTATCTGAAACCCAAGCTCATACAGGTTCTGAGGAACTCTGAAAAACACCACACTATATCAAAATATGTGCCAGATACATATGCATGTATTAGGTTTCTAAAATTTTTTTTAATTAAAAAAAATTTTTCTTAAAGATTCTATTTATTTATTCGACAGGCAGAGAGAGAGGAAAGTAAGCAGGCTCCCTGGGATCATGACCTGAGCTGAAGGCAAAGGCTTTAATCCACTGAGCCACCCAGGCCCTGGATTTCTAAATTTTTAAAAAATGATTTAGATGTGTAAAATATATTGATGAAATTTGCAGTTAAATTCAACTGATACGGGACACCTGGGTGGCTCAGTTGGTTAAGCAGCTGCCTTCGGCTCAGGTCATGATCCCAGCGTCCTGGGATCGAGTCCCACATCGGGCTCCTTGCTCGGCAGGGAGCCTGCTTCTCCCTCTGCCTCTGCCTGCCATTCTGTCTGCCTGTGCTCGCTCTCTTTCCCTCTCTCTGACAAATAAATAAAATCTTTAAAAAAAAAAAAAAAAAAAAAATTCAACTGATACTTCGACATCAGCCACAGCAACTTCTTTTAAGACACTTCCCCAAAGGCAAAGGAAACAAAAGCGAAAATGAACTTTGGGGACTTCATCAAGATAAAGAGCTTCTGCACAGCAAAGGAAATAGTCAAAAAAACAAAGAGACAACCCATGGGATGGGAGAAGATATTTGCAAATGACACTACAGACAAAGGGCTGATATTCAAGAGGTATAAAGAACTTCTCAAACTCAACACCCAAAAACCAAATAATCAAGTAAAAAAAAAAGGGCAGACAATATGAGCAGACACTTCTCCAAGGAAGACATACAAATGGCTAACAGACACATGAAAAAGTGTACATCATCATTAGCCATCAGAGAAATTCAAATCAAAACCACACTGAGATACCACCTAACACCAGTGAGAATGGCAAAAATTAACAAGACAAGAAACAAGCCTTAGAAAGGATGTGGAGAAAGGGGAACCCTCTTACACTGTTGGTGGGAATGCAACTTGATACAGCCACTTTGAAAAACAGTGTGGAGGTTCCTCACAAAGTTAAAAACAGAGCGACCTTATTACCTGGCAATTACACCACTGGGTATTTACTTCAAAGATACAATGTAGTGGAAAGAAGGGCCATAGGCACCCCAATGTTCATAGCAGCAATATCCACCATAGCTAAACTGTGGAAATAGCTAAGATGCCCTTCAACAGATGAACGGATAAAGAAGATAAGGTCCATATATACAATGGAGTATCATGCCTCCATCAGAAAGGATGAATACCCAACTTTTGCATGAACATGGATGGGACTGGAGGAGATTATGCTGAGTGAAAGAAGTCAAGCAGAGAGAGTCAATTATCATATGGTTTCACTTACCTGTGGAGCATAAGGAATAGCGCGGAGGACATTGGGAGAAGGTAGGGAAAAATTAAGCAGGGGGAACCAGAGGGGGAGACGAATCACGAGAGACCGTGGACTCTGAGAAACAAACTGAGAGTTTTAGAGGGAAGGGAAGTGGGAGGATGGGTTGGCCCAGTGATGGGTATTAAGGAGGGCATGTACTGCATGGAGCACTGGGTGTTATATGTAAACAATGAATCTTGGAACACTACATCAAAAACGAATGACATACTGTATGGTGACTAACATAACATTAAAAATAAAAGGAATAAATATGACTGATACTGACTGATCAGTATCTCTAAGGTAAACTTAAATTAATTCAATTTGAAAATGACAAGAATGAACAGAAAAGTAAGGTGAAATGAAACACAGGGTCTGTAGAATTTTACATGTATTGTAACCTTCCACTTCACAACTGCCTTAGAAGAACACTTCCTTTTTTCAGAGAAAATGACTGGCAACATTATATACTAGAGGAAAGTAGTAAGCTTAAACATAATCTTTTTAAAAGGTACCTTTTTTTTCTCCTGTAACTTCTTTAGATTCACTAGCTTTTTTCCCATTTTTTCCATTAGGAAAGTATTTCTCAAACCCTGTTAGAAAAAAAAAAAAAAAAAAAAAAAACCCTTAGACTAAATTCATTAGGTTTTACGTATGAATGTTCATTTTGAAAGCTGATATACCATTAAAACGCTAAAGCTCAAAATATAGTAGTTTATGTGTAGAAGTAATTCAATGCTTAAATAACCTGAGGTAATAAAGAAAAAAAGCCTCAACTGCATGCCAATTTCATTACCTACAGAAGTGTTATAATTGAATGGGATACATTTTCATCACTGCAATCAGACACAAGTAGATAGGGGGTGGTTTACAGGAGACAGAAGCTGAGAGTCAACCTAAAACAGCTACGCATCTATTAGTGAACACCTGCTCCTGGCACTTTTTAAAAAAGATTTTATTTATTTGAGAGCGAGAGAGCACTAGTAGAGGGGAGAGGCAGAGAGGGAGAGAGGGAGAAGCAGACTCCCCACTGAGCAGGGAGCCTGTCACCTGATATGGGGGCTCAATCCCAGGACACCAGGACCATGACCTGAGCCCAAGTGAGATGCTCTACTGACTGAACTACCCAGGCACCCCACTCCTGGCACATTTTTAACAGATTATAGAACATTATGATCACACCTGAGTGTGTTTACCTTTTGGAGGTCGAGAACAAAATCTTTGATAAGTAGCAATTACATCTGTCAAAAGAGAATTTCTGCTGGTTGTTGCTTGAGTTGTAGCATATCGATAAAGCTGTAACATAACATATATATAAAAGCATAAAAGTTATATCAAGATAAAACCATTGAAAGGACTTCTTTTCCTAGTATCTCAAAGTGAATGAAATGTTTCTCCCCTCAACAGGTGCTCACACTAGCATAGGGGTCTCCACCCTTTGAAGGGGAGGACTTTGGTTGCCTGGGACTGTGCCTCTCTATTCCACCACATGAACCAGGACACCTAAGTTATGATCCAGAAGACAAGAACACTTTAAAATCCTGCCTGAGTTAGAACTGTGGCCCAATTACTACTCTTCATCGGCACATTCACCTTGGCATTGTTTATGCAATTTGTAGCACTCAAAAGACAAACTGATACAGAAAATCTGCTCCTTCGTGCTGTCTCATTTGGAGGGTCTATAAAACGGCAAGACTATTCACCTGAAACCAAGACTATTCACCTGAAATCATGACAGCACTGCTTGTAAATTCATCTTCATTCCAGGATGAGGAAGTTACGGTCCACATTACTGATAATCCTTACACTAGTTAACAGTTGCTAAAGATACCTGATACACTGTCATCCTAGAGAGAATGCAGGTTATGCAAGTCCTGTTACAGACACATCTCTGCTTTAAATAACATATGTGGCTATTATAAAGTTATTTTTTAAATACTGTTTAGGTAAACTGGAAATATAACATAAACAAGCTGAACAAACTCCCTGTTAAATTTTTAGGTTCACAATTAAAAGCAAGGTGCAGTGAGGAGATACATCCAAATGTGGCAGTGGAAAAACTTCAAGAAATCCTATCCCCTGGCAAAGTGAAAATTCACCACCATTTTTGAGGAGAACAAACTTTTAAATACAGATGAGAATGTTTACAGAGAAGTTCATCTGTATTAGTCTCCACCAGCATTGCCTCATTTGGGTCTGATGGGAGGAACAGAACAACACAAAACCACATCTGCCAGGGTGACTATAATCAAAAAGACAATTAAAAGTGCTGGTGAGAACGTAGAGAAAGTGGAAAAGGCAGAGCCGCCGGGAACTGGTGACAATGGGAAGCGGTGTAGCCACTTTGTAGAAGTTCAGCATTCTCAATGTTACATGCAGAGTCACAATGTGATCTGGTCAGTCCACTCCAACCCAAGAAAATGGAAAACATGTCCACACAGAACCTCTACGTGAATGTTCATAACAGCATTATCCACAAGAGCCAAAAAGGGGAAACAACCCAAATGTCCATCAAGTGCTGATATGTGGTATACTAAACAATGGAATATTACTCAGCCATAAAAATGAACGAAGCACTGATACATGCTACCACATGGATAAATCTTAAAACATTATGCTTATGTTAACTTAAAGATGCTCATGTTAACTTAAGAAATGTTAATGCTCATGTGACAAGCTCATGAAATGCTCATGTTAACTTAAAGAAATCAGACACAAAGGCCACATATTATGTAATTTCACCCATATGAAATGTCCAAAATAGACAAATCCAAAGACAGTAGACTGGCAGTTGCCTAGGACTAGAGGACTGGTTGCAGACAAATGGGGAGTGACTCTAATTTGGTTACAAGGCTTCTTTCTGGGGGTGATGAAATGTTCTGGAATTAGATAGTAGTATGGTTGTATAACCATGTGAATTGTACACTTTAAAATGATTAGTTTTATGGGATGGGAATAAAAAAGTCAATAAGAAATAAAGAATAAGCTGATTTAACTTCAAATTAATACACAATTCTACACAGCAAAATAGGACAGAAGCACTGACACTGATCTTGGTTGACAACAATGCTGGTCTGACAGAATTTGGAGCTTCTGTAGTGTTAGGCCCTCCCTGACCCCTGAGAGCACTTGGCCTAAGAAAACACCACTAACAATAAGCAAGAATGTATCGAATGTAAATAAGGCTTTTCCAATACCAAATCCATTTAGATTAAGATGACCTGTTAGGCAAGGTGGATAAGGCAACAGTAAGTCACACTGATCCACTGAACCATCTATTCCAGGCCATACGCTGCTAAGTGCTGGGGGTCTGGAAGTCAGAACCAATCCCTACCTCCAAGAAACTCAGAAGTGTAGGGGAGAGAGTCCTGAGGACAGACCTACTGCAGGATGGTGTAATACACAAGCACTACAAAACCTCCAAGTACATGCAAGTACAGAGGGAGCACAGGAGGAAGGGTTTACATGTTCAGGGGACCTAAGGATGTCATAAGAAAAGCGACATCTAGGCCTGGGATTCAAAGAACCTGTAATCACCAGGCAGACGGTGTCAGAACTTTTAATTTTGTTAAAGCCAGAAATCTCAACTTTTGAATGACATCTTTAACACATCTCTTATTAAGAACTTCACCTACACATCTGTAATGGGAGAAAACAGCTAGTTCCCAGGCATGCCACCATGAGGATCAAATGTAGTTACGTATGTAAAAGCACTGTTAAAATCATATGGTGATACCTCGATTTAAATTACCATTTCCAATTATTTTGAAAGCCCCTGGAGAGTAAGGGTTCTTTACATCACCATATAAAGTAAGTCTTTATGTCACTGTAAAGTACAGAATTGGGCATAAGGCATATACACCATAAACATTTACTGACCAATAAACTCTCTATTTTCAAATTGTGTTAACCTAGAATACCTCTAGCAATAATCCTGAACCTGCTTTTAACGCTGAAGTTATTTTTTTTTTTTTTAAAGATTTTATTTATTTATTTGACAGAGAGAGATCACAAGTAGGCAGAGAGGCAGGCAGAGAGAGAGAGAGGAGGAAGCAGGCTCCCTGCTGAGCAGAGAGCCCGATGCGGGACTCGATCCCAGGACCCTGAGATCATGACCCGAGCCGAAGGCAGCGGCTTAACCCACTGAGCCACCCAGGCGCCCCAACGCTGAAGTTATTTTCTCTAAGGGCACCATCACTGAAACTATTCTCTGCTTATCTAACCCAAGCCCATTCAAAAGATAAGATAAAAAATATCAACTCATAAAATTTAAGTTTAGAGCACCTCATATTAGAGGATTAGCTTTTAGGTTTGCCAATATGTGCACCGTTTAGCAGCTTTTTCATCAGTCCTTATTCCTCTGAGCATAAAATCTGAGAATGGACATCTCATACCAAAATCTTTTCCCCGGAAAAAATGTGAGAATCGTACTTCTTCTGTGTCTGACCTTTACTAGTGGCACAAACCTAAAGGCAAATCTGTTCTTTCAGACTCCCTAGCAATGCCCTAATGTCCCCATAGAGATCTTCTAAGCAACACCAGGAATGTGTCACAGACCCCTGATCAATCAGCTACTGCTGTCAGCACAGGGGACTTCCTTAGACCTAAGCATCCAAGACTCACAGGACAACAGTGCCACTCAAAAAAGAAAAGGTGTTCAGGTAAGATTCCTGACATCATAACTGCAAAATCAAAGGGCAGATCCCTATCTGCTTCTTACTTGTCTGAGTCCAGTATTCACTAGGGACGAAAGGAGAGGGCATGGTAAGATGGCAACACGATGCGACGCAAACGTTAGGCCTAGGGCAGGGCAGACGTGTAAGACAGAGATGAAGATACTCCAAGACTGGCAAGATTTTCAAAGAAAATCATGAAGGCTCCATTTTCAGTGGAGAGGCTGAGATAATTTCCTCAAAGGCATCTGGCTAGTAAGTGACAGGTTCCTGTGACTGACTCTGGGCCTTAATCACCGTGTTCATTTGCCCCTTGGCCCTAAGCAAACCAATGCCAAGGCTGGTCTCTAAAAAACTGGCAGACAGCAAGAGACCATGTGGCTGAAATAGATGATACTGACTACCCACCCATGACACGAACCTTTACTTGACAGATTACTGCCACTGTCCCGTGAGAACAGGCTACCATCACTTCAGAAAAACGTACTACCACCGCCCCCCCGTGGGAGCCCTGTTATCTGCTCCTTACCAACAGAAAAACAGCCTCCAACTGAAGACGGGCCTTCTTATACAACAAAAAGCACATTCTCTACTCTGAGATGATGTTATTAATAATCATAGTTAATATGTATTATCTACTATGTGCCAGATCCAGAATGGCAGCAGCCCCCTTCTACAGATGGAGAGATGGAGGCTGAGAGAGGCTGCGTAGCTTACCTCCGAAACCTGTGCTTTCAGATCACGCTCACGTTGCCAACGCTTAAAACTCACGCACAACAGCTGCTACTTTTCCATACCATGAGAGCAGGTGAAAGAAAGGTAAGCTACACTGGAGATACGACAGACAAGTTCCTTAACGTTTTCAGGTCTCATCTGCTCTATCTGTAAAATGGGTTCGTCCTGAAGGAAGTCAGAGGACCCTCCCGGATGATCTTTTTCAAGCTCCCTGACGCACAAGTATTTGATTCTGTTTTCAAAAATCCAATTCTATACCCAGGCTCTGAGACGCACAGCGTGCTTACGGGAACCACGGGATAAAACCGATCTGAAACGCTGGGCGTCCTGGCCCGGAACACGCAGCGCACGCGGCCTCATTCACGCGAGGAACCCGCCCCAGGCGCCCGGACAGGCGCGAGCGCGCCCGGGGGCCGGTGACCTTGACGCCCTGCTCTCCCGGGCCGGAAGCAGGCCCGAGGGTCGAGCCGGGCCGGGGGCGGAGGGCGCTGGGCCCCCGGGACTCACCGTCCGGAGGTAGGACCGCTCGGTGGGGTCCAGGCGGCCACCAGGCACGAACAGTGGGGGCAGGCCGCGGGGCCAGCAGCCTCCCCGGCCCCACAGCCGCAGGCAGCGGTGCGCCATGGCCGCCGGCGCCGCCTGCTCGGGCCGGGGGCGCTGCGCAGGCGCGGCTCTGCGGCCGGAGAGGCGGCGACGGACCGACTCCGGTCGCGGGAACCGGGTCGGAACAACCAGCGAACCGCGCTGCGGGTCCCCGGCTCACAGGCGAGCCCACGCTCTCGACGCGCGCGTCTTCTCCCAGCTCCACCCCTCCCGGCGTGCTGACGTCAGCCGCAGAGCGGGCGCAGGGGTCTAGGGCCGTTCCTACGGCTCCGGAGCGTCCTCGCTACGCGAGCGGCGCGGTCGAAAGAGGAGGAGCGTCGAGGGCGACAGCGGGCAGTGGGCGGGGTGGAGGGGGAGGGCGGGCAAGGTAGTGGGCCTAGAGGGAGGAGCGTAGGGCTGGTGGGCGGGGCGGAGGGCGGGACGTTGGGGGCGGGGTTGGAGGCGTGGCCGTAGGGTAGAAGGGCGAGCGGAGGCGAGGGCTGCGGGGCGGGGCCAGCTCGTAGCAGCCAGCAGAGAGCCGGGCAGGCTGCTGCGGTCCCCAGACAAACGGATCTTTCCTTGTTTCGGCGCGAGGCCATTGTCGACATTTTGGGCATTCACACTCGGTGTGTCACTCCCGAAATATTTTATTGAGCTCCTAATCAGCGACGGCATCGCCCAAGTGTCTGGAGATGCTAACACGCATCCCTAACCCTAGGAGAGCAATGCAAATAATCACAAGTCGGTGAGCTAAATGCAATGATAAAAGTGTTGAGACTGTGACATCTGGCTTGGATCCATCGGGAACCGTTTGAAAGAGAAATGATTCTCAGATGAACTCAATGGAACTGCACGCTGTTTCGCACACCGTGACTGAGGAGGAGAGAGAGGACTCTGGAGCCAAGTTTTACATGTCACTGTTTTCTGTTAGCTTGGCCAGTATTATGTATAATATAAATGGTAGCTGATGTTGCCGATGGGGAGGAAAAGGAAAGGCCGGAGATGAGGCTGAGGAGGAGTACGAAGGTGGCCTCAGAATTGTATTAACGTATGCACATAGACGGGAAAAATCTGGAAGAACAGACACTGAAATGGTAATGAAATTTCTTACCTGTCACAGTGGCAAAATCCAATATATTGACAACTCACTCTACTGGCAGGCGTTCTCAGAAATAACTGGTGGGCACAAAGAATGATGACAGCGTGTGGAAGGGAAATTGGCAATGTCTGCCTAAATGTCAAATGCATGTGTTCCTTAACCCGGATATTCCATTTATAGAAATGAACCCTACAGACAGCTTGCACATGTATAAAATGCTGTGAGCACAAGGTTAATAATTACAGCATGGTTTGTAGTCACAATTTATTGGAAATAACTAGAATATTCATCTATAGGGGACTGTTTAAAACAATGGTAAATTCATACCATTATTAAAATTTTTTACTGAATGTTATTAACATACAGTATCCTATTAGTTTCAAATGTACATGATAGTGAGTTCATATTTTTATACATTATGAAATGATCCCCATTAATCTCATAACCATCTATCACCATACAAAGTTATTACAATATTACTGACTGTATGCTCTATACGGTATATTACGTTTCCATGACTTATTTATTTCATAACTGGAAGTTTTTACCTCTTAATTCCCTTCACCTATTTCACCCAGCCCCCCAACCCTTCCCTCTCTGGTAACCAATAGTTTGCTTCCTGCACCTATGAGTCTCTGTCTGCTTTGTTTTGTTTGTTTGTTTTTTTGATTCCAGGTAGAAGTGAAATCTTCTCTGTCTGCCTTATTTTACTTGGCATAATACCCTCTAAGTTCATCCATCTTGACTTTAAGAGACTCTAGTGTATAATGAGATACATTATAATCAAACCACTGAAACCAAAGACAAAGAGATAATCTTGAAAGCAACAAGGGAGAAGCAACTCATCCCATACAAGAGCTCATCAATAAGATATGCAGTCAATTTCTCATCAGAAACCATGGAGGCTAGAAGGCAGGGGAATAATATATTTGAAGTACTGAAAGAAAAATGAGTATGTCAACCAAGAATTCTGTATCTAGTAAAACTTCAGAAATGTAGGCGAAGTTAAGTCATTCCAGAAAAACAAAAGCTGTGGGAGCTCATTTCCACTAGACCTACCCTACAAAAATTGCTAAAGGAAATCTTTCAGGTTAAGATGAAAGGACACCAAACAGAAACTATATGAAGAAATGAAGATCTCTAATATAGGTAAATAAATAGAAAAATGTAAAAGCGAATATCATTGTATTTTTTTTAAGATTTTATTTATTTATTTATTTATTTGACAGAGAGAGAGAGAGAGAGAGAGAGATCACAAGTAGGCAGAGAGTGAGGGGGAAGCAGGCTCCCTGCTGAGCAGAGAGCCCGATGTGGGGCTCGATCCCAGGATCCTGGGATCATGACCTAAGCCGAAGGCAGAGGCTTAACCCACTGAGCCACCCAGGTGCCCCTAAATAAATAAAATCTTAAAAAAAAAAAAAAAAAGACTGTTTGGAACTAGCATAAGGATCGACACATGGGATAGAATTGAGAATCCAGAAATAAACTTATACATCTATGGCCAGCTGATTTTGGCAAAGGTGCCAAGTCCATTCAATTAAAGAAAGAATAATCTCTTCAACAAATCCGGGACAACTGGATATCCACAGGCAAAAAAATGAGTTGGAACCCTACCTCACACCATCTACAGAAATTAACTCAAATGGATCACTGATCTAAGGATGATAAATAGAACCATAAACCTTTGAGAAGAAAACATAAAATTAAATCCTTATTACCTTCAACTTGGAATGGATTCGTAGGTATGACACCAAAAGCACAAGCAACAACAAAATAAGTTGAACTTTATCAACACTAAAAACTTCTGTATATCAAAGGTCATTAACAGGAAAGTGAAAGTATAACCTACAGAATGGGAGAAAATATTTGTAAATCATGTATCTGATAAGGGTTTAATATCCAGAATATACAGGTAATTCTTACAACTCAGTAGTAAAAAGACAAATAACCTCGTTTAAAAAAGTGGGCAAAGGGGGAGCCTGAGTGGCTCAGTGGGTTAAAGCCTCTGCCTTCGGCTCAGGTCATGATCTCAGGGTCCTGGGATCGAGCCCCGCATCGGGCTCTCTGCTCAGCCGGAGGCCTGCTTCCTCCTCTCTCTCTCTGCCTGCCTCTCTGCCTACTTGTGATCTCTGTCTGTCAAACAAACAAATAAAATCTTTAAAAAAAAAAAAAAAGTGGGCAAGGGATTTGAATAGATATTCCTGGAAAGAAGATATGCAAATAGCCACTAAACTCACAAAAAGATGCTCAACATCATTAGTCACTGGGAAAATGCAAGTTAAAACTACAGTGAAATACTACTTCACTCCTACTAGAATGGCTATAATAATTTTTTTAAAAAGTGAGAATGTGGAGAAACCAGAACCCTCATATATTGCTGCTACATTCCTACATATAGGAAAGTAAAATGGTGCATTTGTTGTGGGTAAGTTTGGCATTTGCTCAAAAAGCTAAACATAGAATTACCAGACAACCCAGCAGCTCCCTTCCTAGGTATATGCCCAACAGAACTGAAACAAGGATTCAAACATACTTGTATAGCAATGTGCATTGCAACATTATCACAGTAGCCCCAAAGCGGAAAATAACCCAAATGTTATGGATAAACAACACGTGGTAATATATGGATGATGAAATCCTATTCAGCCATAAAAAGTAACAGAATTCTGATATATGCCCCAACATGGATGAACTTTGAAAACATCATTCCAAGTGAAAGAATGCAGACGCAGAAAACCATATAGTATACGAACCCACTTATATCAAATGTTCAGACTGGGCAAATCTGTAATAACAGAAGCAGATTAGTGGTTACCTAAGACTGATGAGGGGAGGGAGAGAGATGGGGGGCGATAGCTCAAGGGTTTGTGTTTCTTTTTGGGGTGACAAAAATGTCCTAAGATGGTTGTGATGTTTGCGTCACCACCCAGCAAATGGACTGAAACCATTGATTTATACACTTTAAATAAGTGAATTATATGTTATGTTAGTTAAATCTCATTAAAGCATTTTACTGGGCAAGCAATTTAGATAGACATGCCTCCAAAGAAGATAGATGGATGGCCAACAAGCACCGTAAAAAATGCTCAACGTCATTAACGTCATTGGAGAAAGTCAAATTGGAACCAAGTTGAGATTTCGATTCACGTTGTAGGATGTCTGCAATAAAAAGAGATAGTGGGTGTTGATGAGTGGGTGGAGAAATCAGAGCCCTAATCCTGGTGAGATAGTAAAAGGGTGCAATCGCTTTGGAAGCTCGTTTCTCAAAAGGTTAAACATACAATTACCATGTAACCCAGCATGTCCTTGCTTAAGTGTAAACCCAAGAGAAATGAAAACATGTCCACACAAAAATTAATAGACATTGATTCATAGCGGTGTTATTTATAGCAACCTAAATGTCCATCAACTTATGAATGGATAGGGGCGCCTGGGTGGCTCAGTGGGTTAAGCCTCTGCTTTCGGCTCAGGTCATGGTCTCAGGGTCCTGGGATCAAGCCCCGCATCGAGCCCCACCCACATCAAGCCCCACATCAAGCCCCGCATCAGGTTCTCTGCTTAGGAGGGAGCCTGCTTCCCCCTCTCTCTCTGCCTGCCTCTCTGCCTACTTGTGATCTCTGTCTGTCAAATAAATAGATAAAATCTTAAAAAAAAAAAAAAAAAAACCAAAACCAAAAATGGAAACAAAGCTTGTAAACACAAAAAGTTCAGGATAAAATTTTTTTCAATCAGTATATAAAGTCACGAAATGAATCATAAAACATCTCTGAACTTCTTATTCTTACTGCTTAAAGCTAACTCTCTAAAAGTTATTTTTCTGGGGGCGCTTGGGTGGCTCAGTGGGTTAAAGCCTCTGCCTTCAGCTCAGGTCATGATCCCAGGGTCCTGGGATTGAGCCCCATGTCGGGCTCGCTGCTTGGTGGGGAGCCTGCTTCCTCCCTTCTCTCTCTGCCTGCCTTTCTGTCTACTTGTGATCTGTCTGTCAAAAAAATAAATAAAATCTTAAAAAATTTTTTTAAAGTTCTTTTTCTGTGTGTATTTGTCTACATATTTTATATGTATTTACAAGCATATAAAATGTTCCTTTACATGAATAAAATCATACTTTATGCACCTTTGTTTTTTAACATATATTTTGTATGCTAATAACCTATAGTTCCACCCCATTCTTGGATCAGCTCCATTGTATTCTGTGGTAAATGAAGAACTGGTTTTAACAGGGTTGTTCAGACTCCTCTCAATTAATTTGTGCTGCAGATGCTACAGTGAACATTCTTATTGATGTATCTATAATCCATATCCATATCTATATAGCTATATGCCAGTATCTATTCAGAGGATGATTTCCTAGCAGAGAGATTGCCTGGTAAATACTATTCTAAAAAAATCGTTTACAAGTGTTTTGGGAGGAGGACCTGGAGACCGTTCAGGCAGAGCAGTATGCATATTTTGCCACTAGGTGGCAGGAGAGGTCTATTAATCTCTGAGAGGAGCGCGCAGTGTGCATTTCAAAAACTTGGTAAAACAACCTAGAAACAGAATAATATCTCCTAGATGATAATGAATAATGAAGGAATCATGACATCGACTCAAGTTATACCAGTGCAAGTTTCATGAATGATAACAGCAGGACATTTAGAATCTTTCTAATCACCACTTTACTTGATAATGATGAAATATTTTTCCTTTTTTGTTTTTCTTTTTTAAAGTAGACTCCATGCCCAAAGTGGGGCTTTAGCGACTCCTGGGTGACTCAGTCGTGAAGCGTCTGCCTTCAGTTTGGGTCATGATCCCAGAGTCCTCAGATCGAGTCCCGCATCAGGCTCCTTGCTAGGCAGGAAGCCTGCTTCTCCCTCTCCCACTTGCCCTGCTTATGTTCCTTCTCTGGCTGTGTCTCTCTCTGTTGAATAAATACATAAAATCTTAAAACAAACAAACAACAACAAAAAAAAACAAAGTGGAGCTTGAACTCACGACCCTGATATCAAGAGTCATACGTTCCACGGACTGATTCGGCCAGTTGCCCCAATAATGATCAAATATTTTTCCAAAAGTGTTGGCCACTATAGTATATGCAATTCTAAAGTTCCGAAGTAAGTCCCTCCGATGTATAGCTTAAATTGCGTTCCTTTTTCCTGCTCTTGGGCCCTTTATCCCACACAGCTTCCACAGTTTTTCACTAGAAACAGAAGATACC